>NW_026623685.1:302483-322716 GCF_030028575.1 Malurus melanocephalus | reverse complement strand
CCCCCATCCCCTGTGCTGCCCTGGGAGTGTCTGATCTGCCCGTGTGGAGCAGCCAGGCCGGGCTGGGCGGTTCTGGTGCCCTGTCCTGGCACAGTGAGCTGGGACAGAGCCCTGCAGAATCGGTTATTTGGAGATGACATTGCAGCCAAGTTGTCGGGTGGCTGTGCAGGCTTTCCCTGCGCGGGAAGAAGGAAGAAGGAAGGGTGGGGACTGCTGGAGCTGGCACTGCTGCTCCTCCACAGCTGTGCTGGGGCCTGATGGACGCTGGATTAGCTCATCTGAACAGACTCTGAGTAATGCTGGGTTCACTGCTGCTGTGGGATTGGGATTCCAGGCTGGGAACTCAACGGTTCCCACTGTCAGCCTGGACAGCAGCAGGGATATTCCCGTTAGTGTTTCTGCCTGGCAGGAGGTGGGGCTCTCATGTCCGTGCTGCAGACAGCAAACCGTCTGTCCGGCACAAAACACGCTGAGAATGCAGAAGCTGCTGGCCTGAGGGAGCAGTGGAGGCAGAGWGCAAATTCCCAGGTGGGGATTCAGCCTCCTGCTGCCTTTTATAGACTTCTGTGATCCCAAGGATCTGCAGGGAGTCAGGGTTTGTTTCTGGAGATCCAGGAACCCTCCTGTACTCTGCTTCCAGCAAGGGCTGGGGTCCCTTGCTGTGGCTGTGGCAGTTCCTGGGGGCTGTGCTGTCCTACAGAGCAGGGTAAACTGATGGCAAAGGTGAGGGCTGTTYCCCAGAGCCAAGCCCAGCCTGGCCTGCACTGCTGGACTGTGCCATGGAAGCTGCAGAGGCACAGSTACAGCAGGAAAAGTTCCTGCACAGATGCTTGTGCCCTGAAGAGCCCTTTGGTGTCCCATAATCTCACAGTCCTTTGTAAAGCTGTGCCAGAGTGTTCYGAGTCTTTAGAGAATCCAAGTTGGTATTTGCCACAGGATAACCCTTCAGATAAMGTGCCCTGTGGAACACCGGGAATTCCTGAGGGTGGCACTGACTTTTACTGAGGATTTTAACAGAATATTGGCATCACCTTTCCCCAGCCCTTGGTGTGGCCAGGCATTTCCTGGCAGCTGAGCCAGGCTCCACATCTTGTTTACTCCACTGCCTGTTCCCTGGTTGTGTGTGCCACAGATCCTTGCAAAGGCTGAGTCAGGTGCCTCATCCCACTCTGCCAAGGCATCTGGCACAGCACACTGACCTGATTGAGTTACAGAACGTGAGCAGCAGATCCCAGCAGAGGCTCCTGCCATTCATGGCCTTTTCTTAGCTGGAATCCTCTTGTGCACAGCAGAACTGGCTTTATTCTGGGCTCTGGTTTATTCCAATTGAAAGCCTCACCGGGTTGATCTTGTGGAGGAGAGTGGCTTTGGGCTATTTACCTTACAAACAATGCMCTGAGATTGAATTTTTTCTCCCTCTTGCCTGGATCTCTGYGGGCTGAAGATGAGATGTGGCCTCRGGAGGGTTCTGCTGGGGCTGGGGCCCTTGGCAGGTTTGTGTACCCAGGGGACAATGTGAAGGGTCCCAGTGAGTGTCACAGAGGGCTGTTTTGGGGAGCCTGCTGCTTGTGTGCTTGGTCAGTGCAGTCACAYTTGTCCCCCCTGCTCCAGTGTGGGTCACTGTGTGAGGATGGCAGAGCAGGAGCCAACGGCAGAGCAGCTGGCCCAGATTGCAGCTGAGAACGAGGAGGATGAGCACTCTGTCAACTACAAGCCACCTGCCCAGAAGAGCATCCAGGAGATCCAGGAGCTGGACAAGGATGACGAGAGCCTGCGCAAGTACAAGGAGGCTCTGCTGGGCGCTGTCACCGTGAGTGCAGGTGAGACCTGGCGTGTGCTGCTCCCCTCTCCAGATCTGTGTTTGGGCAGGAGCACAGCCCAAACCACAGAGCTGTGTCTGTGCATCCCCCTGCCCATCTCTGCCTGCAGCAGAGGGCTCAGGGTGAGGGCTGGGGTGACACTGCCTTTGGGGAGGGCTGGGGTGGCACTGCCTTTGGGCAGGGCTGGGGTGGCACTGCCTTTGGGATGGGCTGGGGTGGTACTGCCTTTGGGGAGGGCTGGGGTGGCACTGCCTTTGGGATGGGCTGGGGTGGCACTGCCTTTGGGGAGGGTTGGGGTGACACTGCCTTTGGGATGGGCTGGGGTGACACTGCCTTTGGGGAGGGCTGGGGTGGCACTGCCTTTGGGCAGGGCTGGGGTGGCACTGCCTTTGGGGAGGGCTGGGGTGGCACTGCCTTTGGGGAGGGTTGGGGTGGCACTGCCTTTGGGATGGGCTGGGGCTGGCCCAGTGCAGCAGGAGCCCTGACCCTTACAGAGTGCCAGGCTGCTCTCGCTGCTTTTCTTGGTCTTTGAAGGAGCTCTCTGGAAGGAAAGGGAGCTGTGTTGTCAGTGTCAGAGATGGATGTTTATCAGCTTTTTCATTTGTCTAGATCCCAACGCTCCAAAYGTGGTGGTGACCAAACTGACCTTGGTCTGTGCTACGGCTCCAGGGCCCCTGGAACTGGACCTGACAGGTGAGCTGGGAGGAGCACTGCTGCCAGGGTGGGTGAGCTTTCCTGTGTCAGAGGTGCTGGAGACAGAGCAAAGTGCTTGGGCCCCAGTGAACTCTGCAGTGGCAGGAGTTCTGTGGCACCTGGGTGTTYTGTAGAGGTGTGAGGAGCTGGATAGGGCAGGCACACGGTGACATTTGTGGCAGCTTTGAAATGGTGACAGCCTTGGGGCAAACATCTGCAAAGAATTACTGACACGGTTGTGCTGCAGTGTCCTGTGCTAGGGCACTGCTTGCCCAGCTCCAGCACCACGAGGGCCCTGCAGCAAAGGCCATTCCCTGCTCCTGCAGCACACAGCAGCTCTGAGCCCTCTCCCTTCTCTGCAGGTGACCTGGAGAGCTACAAGAAACAGGCATTTGTGCTGAAGGAGGGCGTGGAGTACCGGATAAAAATCTCCTTTAGGGTAAGGATTCTGACCTGGAAACAGAACGAATGGAACCCCAGACTGCTGCAGTCCTGGCCTGGGAGAACCTGTGCCCCARAAATGGAGTTCTGCTGAAAGAATGGGCTCTTCTGCAGGTGGGGTGGGCACTGTGAATGGAGATGTCTTGCTCAGTCCTGTTTATCTCTCTGCAGGTGAACAGGGAGATCGTGTCAGGGTTGAAGTACATTCAGCACACGTTCCGGAAAGGTGTGAAAAGTAAGTGTGACTTCTGTGTGACTGTGACTTGGTGCTGCTCCRTGTGAGTGAGGGCTCCCTGTGTGCTGCTGTGACAAGGGCTGCCCAGCAGCTCCTCATGGGATGGGACAATCTCAGTGCCACTGCTGGTGGGACAGCCCGCAGTCCTGGCTGAGCTGCATGTGATCCCRATTCCCAGAGCCCATTTCCCCCAGTGTGGTGGGAAGCAAATCACAGCATTGTCAGTGCTGTGGGGTCACTCCCACCCGAGGGGCCCAAGGTTAGTGTTAGAGCTGTTCTGTGGATTGTTGTAACAGTAAAATGGTGTAAAACTGTCCTTGCCCGATGCAAGGGAGGCTCCTGAGCACCTGCATACATCTCTTTCTGTCCTTCCAGTTGACAAGACCGAGTACATGGTTGGGAGCTATGGCCCCCGAGCAGAGGAGTACGAGTTTCTGACCCCCATGGAGGAGGCCCCAAAGGGCATGCTGGCCCGGGGCAGCTACAATATCAAATCCAAGTTCACAGATGATGATAAGACTGACCACCTGTCCTGGGAGTGGAACCTGACCATCAAGAAGGATTGGAAGGACTAGCCCTTCCTGAAGCCAAATCCCAGAGAGTGAATCAGACATTGGCAACCGTAGAATTCCCCCCCTGTACCAAAGTGCTGACATTGGAACCCTCTTACCTGTCACTCCCATTGTCACTTGACCAGAGAGCTCAGTTTTTTATGTGCCCCCTCCCCAGAGAATTGGTGAATGCATTGACCAAACGTGCTGTCTGCATCTGCTCTCCAGCTGCCCGTCCTGGGGCTGCGCTGCCCCAGCACTGAGTGCCCACTCCCTTGCCAGGCCCTTTCTTTCTTCCCACCTTCCTTTATCCAGGAGGTGCCAAAGGGGAGGAACTCCTGTTAGGATCCCGTGCTTGGCTTTCCTGCGCACAGCTCAGGGTAGCTACTGCCTCCAAGTAGCTGAAGAATTTTGGTGCCAGGCAGCTGTCCAAACAGTTTATTGGCTCAAGTGGTGTCTGCCTGCCCTTTCCGCCCGTCAGTGTCCTGGGCAGTTTCATTTGTGGATGTTCCCTGTAACCATGATGCCTTAAATGTGTAACACATATCCTCTAGGGAGGGGGCCCTGCCCCTGTTACACTTTTTAAATGCCACCCGCCTTCTCCATCYGTTGGCGTGGGCTCAGCTTGGTCACGCCCCTCATGGGTTATTTGGAAAGATTCACAACTTCCCACTTTGCTGCTGAGACGGGACATGTCCAGAGGGGAGAGAGAGGGTGTGACATCCTGGCTGATGCCTGGCCACCGTTCCTGGCCCCTGAGCACTGGCCCAGCTGGAGCCTGGCCTGGCCCGTGCAGAGCCCTGAGCTCTCTGGGTGCCCCGGGGCACAGAGGGAGCTGCAGGGAGCGTGCTGCAGGGTCACCAATGTTGCCATCACCTCGCACTTCTCATTGCAGCCCAGGGAGCTGCAAAGCACTGACATTTCCAGGACAGCACCTGCCCTCCTGGCTGTTTTGGGCTGAGGATGGATGAGTCTGTCTCTGCAGCTGCTCCTGATGCGATCAACCAAGAGTTTGCGATGGACAAGTGTTCTGAAGTGGTTAATGCCTTATGTATCTGTTCTGCCTTTAAAATCGGTGCCTGCCCTGTCAGTAGTTATTGCCTTGGCACTCGGCCCCCTGTGCCTGCCACAGCCCCWCTGCATGCCAGCCTCCACCGTGGCTGCGTGGCTGCAGCCCCMGGGGCCCCTTGCGACATCTGGGGCTGGGCAGGCGTGTGCCACCTCCACAGCCCTCCAATTTGGATCTACCACCTTGAGGTTATATTCAAACTGGGACCAAGTACATGTGGCTTTCTTGTAGCTACGTCTTTGCCTCTAACTCCCTTCGCCCTGTCCCTAGAGAGTTTTTTGTTAATTTGATTTGGTGCATATTGTCTGTAAGTCCTAGATCCAGGTTAACAGGTTTGGAATCATCGTCTGCTCCTTTTATGACAGTTAAATAAAATCTTTGAACTGACCGTGTATTGTCCATGCTGGATCTTAGGTAGGAARTGGCCAAATGAGATTTSTGCAAAYACCTRGTATGGGTAAARACCACGATCTCTGCACTTGCTAGARTGTGAAACAGGATCTGGGCCAGCCCTTGCCAGAGCAGAGGCCCCATGGCACTCTGTGTGCAGGATATGTCCACAGTGTGAGGGATGGGAGTGTGTGTGACGGTGAAAATTGAAATCTCTCACCAGCAGAGAAGCAGGGGGCTCTGAACCCACAACGTGACTTCTCTGGGGAAATTCCTGTGCAGTCACAGGAATGAGGGAGGCAATTGGAGAACACAATCCAGGAGAGGCAGCCTGATAAAAGCCTGCGGATGTTTACAGAGCATGTGGCATGTTTGTGTTAAGGATAAGGAAAGTGTAGCTGTGAAAAGCTCCTCACAGAATCCATGGTGTGAGAGAAGCTGGAGGGGAGGGCTTGATCCTACTCCTGCTCAAAAACACACAAAGGTAACTGAGAACCCCACAGGCTCCCTCTTGTATTTGGAGCTCCCTACACGCTCCTTCCTTGGGCCTTGGAGAGCTGCTGAAGGAGATGATGGGACTTGGAAAGAACAAGGGCTGAAGGCAGCAAAGGCAGCGGTGTGGGCGGGCAGGAGCAGGAGCGGGCACTGTCACTGTGCTGCACTCAGCTGCAGCCCCCAGCCCCTGGCACAGCCTGGGGCACGAAGGGCAGCTCAGGCTGCTCAGGGAACCCGCCTCACCCTCGGGGTGTCCGTTAGATCAAACCCACACACAACTGTGGTGTGAGCAAAGGCCCCTGTGCCGGCCCCAACAGCCGCTCTGCGGGCAGGSTCAGAGCAGCACCGGCTGATGAAACCCCAGCACTTCGGCAAGAGTTTCCACACTCAGGATGTCGAGGTTTCTGTTAGACCCTTTGTGCCATGGTGGGAGACCTGAAGGGGCAGRATGGCTGCGCTCTGCTGTAACTCTGCGATTCTCTGCTTTGCTSTCTGGCACATCTTTCTGCAGCAGAAACTGCTGCACTCTCCTGCCTGGTGCAAACCCACAGAGCACCTGTGCATGAGCGGCTCCGGTCACAGGCGGGGTGGGACAGACATTTSCATCAATTGAGCTCCCAAAGTAAAGCCTCAGCCCCTTCCAGGGTGCACTGCAGGAACCTCAGGCAGAGGTTGCACAGGAGCAGCTCCCTGTGACACACAGCTCTGAGTGCAGCAGCAGCAGCCGTGCTGGAGCCACAACTACCCCAGGACAGGGTCTCCTACAGCACAGACATTGCTGCAAACCCCTCTGTGGCCGATGGTTTCCAGCCGTGGAACCCAACAGGCTCCGAGGTGGTCTGGATTAATGCAGCGCTGATCCCCTCCCTGTCAGCCCCGTGCCTGTGYCTGCCCGGCCCCGGGTGGCCACTGCCCCTTCACCAAGGCTGAACTCTCCCCGGGCCCAACAAAAGCGTCTCGTTCAGCACTGCTCACAGCTCCTGAACGGCAACAGCCGCCAGCACTCGGGGAGGGCGGATTCTCTCGGAACCGGAGAGAGAGCTCCTTGTCCCCGGTGCCGCCGGCTCAGGGCGCGGCTCCGCAGRGCAAAGAGCAGCGGTTCTGCAGCGGCCCCGGGCCGGCACTGCCCGGCAGCCCCGAGTGTCCCCGGTTCCAGCCCGTCACCGGGAGCAGGGGCGGGGTTATCCCGGCACCGGCACCGGCACCGCCCGGGGCTCTCCCCTGCCCCGCACCAGCAGCAGCGACGCTCGGCAGCACCGGGGCAGCACCGGGGCAGCGCAGGCGGAGCTGAGGGACGGCACTGCCCCGGTCACCGGGCTCCTCTGCCCCGGGGCTCCGCACAGAACCGGGCTCTCAGAGCCAGAGCCCCAAGGGGCCCTTCTCCACCCGGGGGCACGGGGAACACCGTGCTCGAGCCTTCGGTGGGCGTGTGTGCCAAGAGTCCCCGCGGCCCCTGCGGCAACGGCAGCGCTGCCTGAGCTGCCCCGGCCATCTCCGGGATCGGCGACATTTCAGCGAACGAAACGGGGCTGTCCCGAGGGAACAGCCTGCCAGGAGGGGCAGCGCCGGCACCGAGCCCCGAGCAGCTGCCAGAGCCGCCCCGGGCGCCGGGCGGTGTCCCGTGTCCCGTGTCCCGTGCCGTTCACGGACAGACCGGAGCAAAGCGCAGCGCTTCCGGAGCCGCCCCGGGCGGGAATCACCGGCAGAGGCCTCGCACACCGGGCTGGTCACGTGCCCTCAGCCCCGCCCCCAACGGGTCACATGAGGCACACTGCCCAATCAGGATCCACCACGCGCACGCGGCTGTGCGCACGCGCGGTGCCGCCCGGCGGCCCTTCCCGAGTGCCACGTTCGAGGGCAGGGACGCGCGAGGCGGMRGCGCGGACCAATGGCGARCGKCGCTGCCGGGAAAGCAGCCAATGGCGGCCCGAGGGCGGAGCGCGCGGCCCACGGCCAACCCGAGGCGCCGGGAGAGGGGTGTGGCCGGCCCGCCAGCCAATGGGAGGCGCGCAGGGGCCCGGGCAGCGGCCGCAGCCAATGGCGGGCGGGCGGCGCGGCCAATRGGATCCCGCAGCGCCGGGGGCGGGTCTATAAAGGGAGGCGGCGCTGCGGCCGCGCGCCCCGCTCGGCCCGTCCTGCCCGCCGCCATCAGCCATGGCCGCGCTGCGCGCTCTGCCGCCGCTCCTCTGCCTCTGCCTCTGCCTCTGCCTGGCCCTGCTGCTGCCCGCCCGGGCCGCCCAGCCCGAGGAGGAGGATGGCGTCCTGGTGCTGCGCGCCAGTTCCTTCGAGCAGGCGCTGGCCGAACACCGATACCTGCTCGTCGAGTTCTGTGAGCGCGGCGGGGCCGGGCCGGGGGGAGACGGGCGGGGAGGGCTGAGGGACGGGAGGGTCGGGACGGGAGCGGTGCTGAGGGACGGGAGGGTCGGGCCGGGAGCGGGGCTGAGGGACGGGCTCCCTGGGGCGGGTGTGGGGCAGGGCCTCTCCCGGGGTCTGCGCGGGTCCCCCCGGCTGTTCCACCCCGCTCCGGGGCTCTGCTCCAGCCGGGGGTGCAGTCGGGAGGCCCGGCCCGCGCTGACAGCCCGTCCCGCAGACGCGCCGTGGTGCGGACATTGCAAAGCGCTGGCGCCCGAGTATGCGAAGGCGGCGGCGAAGCTGAAGGCGGAGGGCTCGGAAATCCGGCTGGCCAAGGTGGACGCCACGGAGGAGTCGGAGCTGGCACAACAGTTCGGCGTACGCGGCTATCCCACCATCAAGTTCTTCAAGAACGGCGACAAGGCCGCGCCCAAGGAGTACACGGGTGAGGGGCAGGACGGGGTGAAGCGGGTCGGGGTGGYCCCTGAGTGCAGAGGGCAGCGACGTGGCGCCGGCACATGGCCCCGTGCTCCTTGGCTGGACAAGGTCCACGGTGACAGCAGCCTGGAAACAGTGCCGGGCTGATGGGGGAACGGGCCAGCCTTTATGGCCTCGCTCTGGGGACATCCCTAGTGTGAGCTAGAGTGGATAAAATCGCCTTTGTGTAGGAAAGCAAAGGTACCTGAGCTTGGTTTGCTATGAGGCTTGACTTGACTCAGGCAGTGCCCAGAACTGGAAACATGGCAGGGCTGTTGGGTGAGGGGGCMAATACGGGGTGTTGGAGRGCTGCAAGGAAGGCCACAATGGAATTCAGCTAAGCCAGTAGTGCTGGATAACAGAGGGTAACATCCAGAGTAAAGATCTTGGAAGGAAAAGGCAATGTAATAACCATAAGTAATACTTCTTGGAGAAGTGCTGCATTGCTGGTCAAAGTTTAAGGMCAGGGGCAGGAGGTGAGRGAAGAATGGATTCCTGGGAGCCCCTTGTACCTTGACTTATCAATTAGGGATTAGCTTAATTACACCMTGAGTGAAAGGGAAAGAGTTGCGTAAACGATATCTCGAGTCTTGCTGATCTCTTGACCAGCTGCTGAAAGGTCTTTCTGAAWTCTGGAGGGTTTAGTGGTCTTGAACTTAGCTGTGGTGGGGAAAGTGACTCSTTATTCTCTCCTGGTGCAGCTGGCAGGGAAGCAGACGATATTGTCAGCTGGCTGAGGAAGCGCACAGGCCCGGCTGCTGCCACCCTGACTGATGTGGCTGCTGCAGAGGCTCTGGTGGACTCCAGTGAAGTGGTGGTGATTGGTTTCTTCAAGGTAGGGTTTGTTTTTCCGTTGGAGATGCTCCTGTGTGTGTCCAAGGCCTTGCCTGYTTCCTCCTGGCTGSTGAAGGCTCTGTGCATTGTGCAATGCTTGCTGTCCTGCCTTTCTTGATCTTCCAGTTGTTTGGACTGAGCCCTGAGATGTGAATACTTGAGGTGATGTGGCCCCTCTGAGACCCCTTTCTTTACTCTCCAGGATGTGACATCAGAGGCTGCAAAGGAGTTCCTGTCRGCAGCAGAAGCTGTGGATGATATTCCCTTTGGGATTTCCTCCAGTACTGATGTCTTCAGCAAGTACCAGATTAGTAAGGAYRGCGTCATCCTCTTCAAGAAGGTACTGGCTCATGCCACGCCTGAGCAGCASCCTGGGATCTGCTGTCTSTTCCCTTTTCTCTAACCAGTCAAACTCTCACCAGSTCAGCCYTTGTGAAGCAGTAAAGGCCCCACRSTGTCAGTGGGTTGTTCTCAGGCCTCAGAGCCTGCAGGAGAGCAAASCCYGTGGTCCTTTGTGGGGTGGGAAAGCCTCAGGAACACACAGTGTGCAGGAGTGTCAGTCCCCCAGGCCTGTGCTGTCCCCTAGAGCTGCTGGGCTGTGGGTGTTGGTTATTCCTTCACTCACTTCTCTGTCCTGGACAGGCCCARGAGAGCAGCAGAGGGGCTCTCTGGCTGCTGGGCTGTTGCTTAGCAGAGTTGATTCTCACTGTGGCCTTTGGCTGTCACTCTGTGCCGTGTCCAAGAGCTGTTCTGTCTCCCTGCTGTGGGCTCTGTAGTGCAGGGCTTCCAAAGACACTCCTAAGAGGATTTGCAGTTCCAGCTGACTGGGGCAGTGGATTATGTGCAGAGGGATGCYAACTACCTCCAGAATCACAAATAAATGTACTGATCAAGGCATGAAATTCCAGGTTTGAACAGACAAGGAGAGGTTCTTTAGRCTTGGTGGCTCCTCACCCACAGGTRCTGCGAGAAAGTACAAAGTGCTTGGAGTTCAAACTTCCTAAACGTGTAATCTTATCAATCATGACTCTGCCCGTTTGACCTGRGACAGCCACAAGAATTTCATTCTTTGTTCACTTGAAATAATTGTTTTATTYTRCTATACCTCTGACAATGGTTATTTTTATGGTGACAGAAGTTTGTAAAKGTAATTTCTGAGTYAGAGGCCCCTCAGGTCAGTGTGGCTAAGGGTGTAATGGCTCATGAGTTCAAAMTGCATTAGCAAAATGGGGGGGAGAGAGGAGTGTTTGGTTCTTGTCTCGTTTGGTAGCTGTGCCCTGTTGTGTGAGCAGCTCTGTGTGCCCCACTCTGGGTAGTGCTGGGCTGGGCAGAGTTCTGGGCATGGCAGCCTTTGAAATGTGTTGGAAGTTTGTGCTGTGCCAGGCTGGGATGGGCCAGGAGTGCTCAGCTCAGGAAGAAGCAGCCTAGATTTGTGCAGCCTTTGGGGGTTCCTCCTGTTTGTGTGTGATGGCATGGCAGTGCCATGGGAGCTCTTGGACACGTCTACGCTAAACCAAAAAGAAAAGGAGCACCCACAGTAACCAAACACCAGGRCAGGGACCTTGATGGCCTGTTTTGGTTTTGGTTTTGGYTCATCATTCTTCTCTTACTCTGTGGAGTTGTCCAGACTCACAYAGGCCCTTGCACRCTGTAYTGATGGTGCTGAGGTGATCTGTAAGGCTTCTTAAAGTGTTGGTGAAGTTATTTTCTGATGTTAAGTGTTTTYCTCAGCTTTTCCACTGGTATGCTTCCCCTACCAGAGGTTATCTGAGTGCACTCCCTTGCTGCTGCCAGAACTCGAGTATGGCCCTGCCAGGAAGGCACTGTGTGCCCTTGTGCACATCCTGCCTGTCACCCTGACAGAGCTGCTGCTGGTACAGCCTGTGTCCAGGTCAGGGATGGCTCTGTCAAACAGCACCTGGCACCTCTGCTGTCATGTGCCACCTGTGCTGTCATGTGCCACCTGTGCTGCTGTCTCTAACGAGAGAGACTCAATGAACCCCCAGAGCTGAGGGAGTCACTGTTTGCTGCAGGCTCTGCTGTCAGATGTTCCAGCACTGTTTGGCTGCAGTGTCTGCCACTGATTCCTGCAGAGGGTTTTTGGTGACCTGCACCATCAGTGGCTTTACAGCAGTGCAGAGCAAGGCCAAGATCAAACCTGGCTGTTGTTGCTCCTCACCATTTCCCACTGGGGAGGGATTTAAAGCTTTGCTTGCCAGGAAGATTAACACCTTGMTCCAGATTTTATGTGGACGTGTGGTAACAGTGTTGAGATGGAAGTCTGCTTGAATGAGTGCAGCTGCAGTGACTTGGTGTGCAGGCACCGAGAGATTTGTGTGGGATGTGCAAGTGTTTAATGAAAAATGTCTGTTTTTGCAGTTTGATGAAGGCCAGAACAACTTTGAAGGGGATCTCACAAAAGATAATCTGCTGAACTTCATCAAGTCTAATTCATTGCCCCTGGTCATAGAGTTCACAGAGCAGGTGGGTTTTTAGATCTCTGACAAGGCTGTTTSTATGGCTGCTGCAAGGATATAGCAAAGCTCCAGTTGCACATTCCMTGATCATCTTTTATTCTGGAGCTGACACTGGGGTGTGGAGGAGTGGGAAGGACACCAGGATAAAGGGAGTGTGAGCTTGCTGTGCGGAGCATTCCTGCAGTATTGGAGTCTGCTGTGGGCTGGTCAGCATAACAAAACTAACTGGTCTGGATACTGTCTTGCCTCTTTTCCAAAAATAAACTTTATTTTTTACTCTTCAGACTGCTCCTAAAATATTYGGAGGAGAGATCAAGACTCATATTCTGCTCTTCCTACCAAAAAGTGTGTCTGACTATCAAGGGAAGCTGGACAACTTCAAGAGTGCAGCTGGAAACTTCAAAGGGAAGGTGAGATGGATTTCTTGGATTGTGAGCTAAGAGAGCACCTCCTGCAGAGAAGTATAGCCCTGTCTTTATCCATGSAGCAGCTGTGGAGGAGAACTTTAAACCAACTCTCTTTTCTGGGACAGGGGGAGCCCAATTCAGCCACAGTTGGTGTGAGCATGTGKGTGAAGTGTCAGTAGCCACAAGGTACTCATGATCACCTCCTGCCTTTCCCYTTTTTCCTCCCAAGATCCTGTTCATCTTCATAGACAGTGACCACAGTGACAATCAGAGGATTTTGGAGTTTTTTGGCCTAAAGAAGGAAGAGTGCCCAGCTGTACGTCTGATCACCCTGGAGGAAGAAATGACCAAATACAAACCTGAATCTGATGAGCTTACAGCAGACAAGATCAAAGAGTTCTGTGACAAGTTCCTGGCAGGCAAGATCAAGGTGTGTGGATAAACCATACTGGTGGKGAATGAGGTAGCTGAGAGGGAACAGAAATGCTCCTTTTGAGAGACTGGAGAGTCAGCTGGAAAAGCTCCTCCWCTCCTGCTTTGTGATTAGCAGTGAAAGGCAAAGCTGCTGGAGCCTGCAGRGTGTAGGAGAGCAAGCCAAGTGGAGGGACCTGGGCATGGCCAAGGCATTGTGCTCTGCCTGTGGGGACTGTGCTGTTTATCCWGTTGCTCTTTGTGCCAGCAGTCTGCAGAAGGTGTGAATTGTGTGGCACAGGGTGAAGAGTTGTCAGCTTGTGTTTGCTGGAGGGGCCATGGGCAGCTCASCCAGCAGTGGGGGTGCAGCAAAGCCAGTCCTCTGGGATTGGGGCTGTCAGCAGTGCTGCTTCCTTCCTGCAGAGCTCTCTTGTCACTCTCTGCACAGCACCTGGTATTTATTCCTGCTGGGTCAGGGTAGGCAGGAGACTGTGGGAAAAGAGGAAATGACCAATTCCTCTGCTTGCTCACAGCCTGTCACCAGTGGGSTGGTTAAACCTGGATTTTGCAGGATTGCATGTTCAGTCCAGGCAGCTGTGTAGCCAACAGTGTGTCTGAATTTCACTTTTTATTCCAGCCCCACCTGATGAGTCAGGATCTTCCTGAAGATTGGGACAAGCAGCCTGTCAAGGTTCTGGTTGGGAAGAACTTTGAAGAAGTTGCTTTTGATGAGAATAAGAATGTCTTTGTGGAGTTCTGTGAGTATCTTCCTGCAGCTGATTSCAAGTAATGGATGTGAAAGGATTGCCAAAACACTGYGAGACCAGGATTAGGGAAAAGGCCTTTTGTAGGGCTGGGTCCCAAAGGCAGTGCCTTGGTTGCAAAGATGTGAGAGCTGTCTGGTCAGGGAGGAGTAGGACCTTGTTAGGTTGTTGGTGCAGCTCTGTCTCTGTCATTAACAGATGCCCCATGGTGTGGTCACTGCAAGCAGCTGGCTCCAATCTGGGACAAGCTGGGAGAAACCTACAGGGACCACGAGAACATTGTCATTGCCAAGATGGACTCAACGGCTAATGAAGTGGAGGCAGTGAAAATCCACAGCTTCCCCACACTCAAGTTCTTCCCTGCAGGCTCTGGCAGAAATGTAAGGAGGCAGCTGGGCTTGCACTTCACGTAGCCAGGGGCCTGGGAAAGCTCAGCTGCCTGCTCTGGACAGAGTTGTTCTGGACAAGGCCTTTGGGAGGGATCTGCACTGGGATGGAACACAACAAGTTGGGATGGAACACAAGTCTGCAGGACACCCAAGACCCTGTGTGGGGAGCTGGGCTGTAGGAAAGAATTTGGGGCGAGTGGGAAGTGGGAATGGGGAAAAGAGGGAGCATAGAGGRCACTGTGCTCATCTGCAGGCTATTCTTTCCTCGCAGTGATCTCTGAAGTCTAGTGGCTGAGCTGTTTTCCTTCGTCTCATATGGGTGAAGGTGAATTTTTAAACTCCCTTTTGCTTGGCATGTTCACTKTTGCTCAGAAAGAGAATTCTCCTCTCCAGGCCTGTGGGTCTGTAGTGCCTATAACCAGCATTCTTATCTCTTCCCTCCATAGGTAATTGATTATAATGGGGAGAGGACATTAGAGGGCTTCAAAAAATTCCTGGAGAGCGGAGGTCAGGATGGAGCAGCAGCTGATGATGTGAGTAATGTGAATGGAGACACATGCTCTGGGGACAGGGGGCAGATCTGCTTCTGTGCCTGAATCCTCAGTCCTAAATAAGATCAGAGTTATGTATCAGAGGATATTGCTGGTGAACAAAGTGCATCTTGGTGTGATCTGTTGAGATGCAGCCTGGCTGGCTGTGGGCCTGCAGTGGGCTCCTTGCTGGACATACCCTGGTGGGTGTGAAGCAGCAGTGCTGTGTTTGGGCACTGTTCCCCAGGGAACTTCTCCTCAGCACCTGGAACTGGGCTGTGTGTGATCAGTGCCACAAATCTGTGTCTAGAGGGAAGCTCTCACCTGCTGGTGGGCAGAGGKGGGGCTGTGTGGAGGATACTACAGGTGCAGGTACCAACTTCCAGGGGCTCCTAATCTGAATGTCCTGAATGTGAAGCTCTTGGTGGAAGGCTCTGGGTGTTTTATTAGCACAGCAGCAGAGAGRAGTGACCAGATGAGGGCTCCTGCTCAGTGCTTGGTTATGGATCTGCCTCATGTGCCAGAAACCAAGAGCTGTCTGTAACCTCCACAGGATCTGGAGGACCTGGAGACRGATGAAGAAACAGATCTTGAGGAAGGTGATGAGGATGAGCAGAAACTTCAAAAGGATGAATTATAAGAGAAGACTGATCTGCATCACCCAAAAAATCAGACACTAAATTGGCTGCTGTGATGCAGCCCAGTGAGTCAGAAACCCATTAAGATTTAAAGCAGAAGGTGAATGACTGGAAATCCAGGGATTGGCTTCTAAAGTAACGCTTTACCCTCACTTGTCTCTACACTTACCTTTTCTTTCTTTTGGCTGTTGAGAAGGAACCTGTCAGTAGGGAGCCAGCCCAGCCAGCTGGGCTCCTTTCTCTATTGTGATGTACTTTTTTGTACACAGCTTTTTTTCTGGGGTATTCTGTTCTTCTGGGCAGCAGGAGGTTGTGAGGTGGTACCAGGAGTTCAGTRCCCTGACAATCTGGAGCCTTGCCACTAACATCTTACAAGACAGCTTTTTTCTCTTTTTCTTTTACAACTAAAGCCCATAATTGATTTCTGCACCTCACAGAGTCTTTCATGGTCTCAGCWGTTCTTCCCTGGGGCTGGCCTTCAGTAGATGTAGGAGCCGAGGGCTGTTGTTCCTGGGCAAGGGTGTATGTAAAGGTGCTTCTCTTGATGCTAGCCAGTTGTTTCCTTTCCCCTCTGCTTTAAGACACTTGGAGGTGACTATTCCAAATACCTGGAGGAGTGGAATCCTGTGTGCACTGGCTGTGGCAGGCTCTGRGGTGGAGGTGGCTGCTGGCTCTCCAGCTGTGCTGCCATCCTTCTGATCAAAGACAAGACTTGCAATCCCTTTCCATGAATTGTATTGAGTGGGTTGACCTGGCAGGTGGGTGGTGGGGGAGGGCCTGATGAACAGATCAAACAGGACATTTGCAATTACTGGGGTTTGGGAATGTGACTGAGGGAGTGCCTCACACGCCTGAGATACATCAGGCTGGTTCTTAGCATTCTGCTACAATAACATTGGTACTGAATTTGATGGCCAAATAAAGTTGAGATTTTAATACTATTCTGGCTCTTTGTCTTTATCAGTGTGTAGAATATTTGAATGGACTCTGGAATGTGGGAGCAGGGTTGTTGGGTGATTCTCAAGGACTCTGCTGCAGTGGGGCATGYCACCTTCTCCACATAATTAATAAAGGAAAAGAGCTTTACAATGCTCGTGTGCTGTCCAGATCCATGGGGTTGTGCAGCACTSTGAGCAGTGAGCAGGCTGKGCTTTGGCTCTGGGTGCACAGCCCCTGGGCCAGCTGGCTGGGCTGCTGGGGCTCTGCTGGTCAGGCTCACATGACCCCCTGAGCCACGCTGCTATTTCCAAACCTGCTGCTTGTTGCTGAAGGTATTTTGGTTAGAAAATGAGCTATAAATGTCACAGGGAAGGCAGGGTGAGGCTAGAGGACAATTGTAGGTGCCTCTCAGTGATCAGGGATGTGCTGGAGCAGYGGCACAGGGCTGTTGGACAACACTTGTCTCTATCTCCAGCTCCAACCTTCTCCTGTGGCTCCCTGGGACACAGTCCCAGGGTTGTGTCCCCAACCTTTGGCCACAGCAGCAGCAGGCTGGGGCTGAGCAGGCAAACACCAGCTGAGGGTTCAGGAAGGGCTGTCCCTGACAGAACAGCAGCTCGGTATGGGTGACACCTGTACCTGCAATTACAGGGAGGAGAATCTCTGAATACACCTCTGTCCCCCACTGGACCCAGGGTGGGCAAGGGTCATTTCTGCACCCCAAAAACACAGGTAGTGCTGGTAGCCCGGGCTGGTTGATGACAGCTGCTTTGTCAGGGCGGGTGGGGAGTACCCCCACGAGTACTTTACTCACTAGTAAAGTTCTGCTAGAAGGTAGTGTCTACAATTTGACTCAAATAGGTCCATTTTGTAAAGCTAGTCGGACTTGAGCTCTGCAGTGGTTTTCTTSTGTTCCTGGGCTGAGATGCCCTGTAGTCAGCTTTGAGGAGGGGCCTCTCCTGTGGCAGCCATCTCATGTACATGCCTAATTGCTGTTCCAAGAAAGCTGGAAGGGTTTTGTCCCCAGCACCATGTTCCAGCTGATGTAACCATGAACAAATGCTCGGCCAAGAGATCGATGCGTTTGSCAGCAGATAAACAAGTGCAGGAGTTGTCAGGTGTGGCTCTGTGCTGCGGGGTCAGGGCAAGGGCCTGCAGCAGAAGGGGCAGAGTGGAATCCCTGACTCCTAAAGCTGCACAGAGATTATTTCTGACATATCTGCCTGAACAATCCCCATCAGCATGACAGAGCACAAAACGCTGACATGCCCAAATGATGGAAAAAAGCAGTGGTTGCTTAAACCCTTGATGGACCTGAATGGTTCCTCTKTGGGAGATGGTTCTGTTTTGGGCCATGGTAGTGCAGCTGGAGAATATCAGAGGCAGGAACTGTCTGCTGGTGGTGCTGTTCTCCCGCTGTTCCTGCCCTCAGCAGCAGCTGCTTTCCAGTCTGAAGTAGGGCAAGGAACACCAGGGACCAGCAGTGCTGATTCTGCACCTGTCTCAGGATCACCAGCAGCACCTCTGTCCCTACAGGGACACAGGGGACACCCAACAGGCACATTGTGCATCCATGCTGGGCTGTACAGCTCCTCTCCCTCTCCAGTTGTGCCCTGCAGCTGGGGGTGACAGAAAGGTGACAGCTCTGGATGTGTTTGTGTCCCCAGCCCTGGCACATGCACACTGCAGCAGCTACCTGGGACACAGCAGCAGTTCCCTGCCTCGGTGATTGCCCCGTGCCCCTTGGCCCAGAAGGGCTCCGTGYTGGGAAG
The DNA here is from genome assembly GCF_030028575.1 of Malurus melanocephalus. Classification (NCBI taxonomy): domain Eukaryota; kingdom Metazoa; phylum Chordata; class Aves; order Passeriformes; family Maluridae; genus Malurus; species Malurus melanocephalus. Next base: position 305,032 of record NW_026623685.1, on the reverse strand, counting down.
TTGCCTCCAGGCTCCCAGGAAGGGCTACGCAAGAGTGGATTTGACCCCTTGGATGGGTGCATCAACAGGTGGGTGGTAAGATGAGACATCAACTTCTGCCCAAAAGTGGGAGGCTGCAGGCCTGGGCGGCTCAATTACGAAGCATCATGGCAAATAGCATGAGCTGCATGTCCCCAAAATAGCCCAGGGAAGTCTTTATAAYGTGGTGCTGCCACAGAACCATCAGTCCTGGGCCAAGGGCCGGCAGGTGAGCGGCAAGTGCCACGTGCCACCTCCTGCATGTGACTCGGGAGTACAGGAGAGCGCAGTGGCTGCCACTTCTGTGCAGCAAAGGGACACGGACAGAGGCAGCAAAGGGACACGGACAGAGGCAGCAGGGGACACGGACAGAGGCACTAAGGGACACGGACAGAGGCAGCAGGGGACACGGACAGAGGCACTAAGGGACACGGACAGAGGCAGCAAAGGGACACGGACAGAGGCACTAAGGGACACGGACAGAGGCACTAAGGGACACGGACAGAGGCAGCAAAGGGACACGGACAGAGGCAGCAGGGGACACGGACAGAGGCAGCAGGGGACACGGACAGAGGCAGCAAGGGGACACGGACAGAGGCACTAAGGGACACGGACAGAGGCAGCAGTGTGGCAGCAGTGTGGCAGCAGTGTGACAGCAGTGTGACAGCAGTGTGACAGCAGTGTGGCAGCAGTGTGGCAGCAGTGTGGCAGCAGTGCGGGGCAGCGCAGCTCTGGAGTGAGGAGGCCCTGACAGGCAGAAGAGCAGAGCAGAGCAGAGCAGCGTGTGGCCAGGCTGAGTGCTGAGCACCCGATGCCGCTGTGCCTGAAGGCTCCTGGCAGCATGAGGGACTATTGCCTGGTGTCGGTGCCCCGGTGCAGACCGTGCCCGCCGCCTCTCAGGGCCCCGCGCGCCGTGCACTTCCCCAACGACGTCGTCTTTCAGGACCACATCAAGCAGGGGGACCTGGAGCAGGTGGGCAGGTTCATACGAGCCAGGAAGGTGACACTGGACACCATCTACCCTTCTGGTGAGTGCTGCTGATGGGCAGAGCTGGGGCACAGCAGTGGCACTCAGTGGGGCTGTGAGGGACACCAGCGGCTCTGGGGCCACCTTCAGCGGGGCTCAAGCAGGACAGGTCCCTCCCTGGCATGAGCAAGTGCCCAGCAGGGTCCAAGAGCTCCAGGCCAGGGCCACAACATCTTCCCTCAACAGCACAGTAAACACACGCTGAGGGAAGCAGGAGCTTGGCTCTGGTCCTGCAATGGAGCACCTGCAGTGCTGGGACCTGAAAGGACAACGGCAGGCACGGGCTGCTCTGTGAGCTCTGGGCATGACCCTGGGACTCTGCCTTTCCCCAGAGTGGGGGATTTGTTCCTGGCTCTGCCTGTTTCTCACAGGCACTGCTCCCTCTTGTWTGTCTGATTCTGGAGACTCATGGGGAAAGTTTTGTGTTCTGTTTGCACAGCCTCACCAGCAACAGTTTATGGAACACCTTGATCTGTACAGGTTTATGCAGATCTGTCCTTTTCTTACACTTGGTTCAGCTTCTGCATTCACGTGGCCACGGACAGAGAGGCTCAGATGGCGCTGGGCTTCCTTCTGTCCATACTGATTCTTCATCAGTGAGGAGCTTCCGAAACTCAGGCAGCACATGATGCCAGAGACTTTTCTCTTTTCTGGTGTGTCCGTGTGAGTCCTGGCCAGGGCTCGAAGGGGCAGCTCCTCCTCCTCCTCCCTCAGTCCTGCCTGGCCAGAGCGATGGGTGCTGCACCATCCCAGACGTGGTATTTATGCTGCAGAAGGGCAGCAGGAACCCACGGCAGCTCCTCTGGCTGCCTCARTCTTTCTTTCCCTACAGTCCTCTCCCTGAGAGGAGAGCTCCTGCAGCCCATTCCTGAGCTGTGACAACGTTTGAGCTCAGCATGGGGACCCTTCCCCCTGCCAGGGCTAACAGCTGCTGTCCCTTCAGGCATGGCAGCCCTGCACGAAGCTGTGCTGACGGGGAACCTGGACTGCGTCAAGCTGCTGGTGAAACACGGCGCTGACATTCACCAGAGAGACGAGAAGGGCTGGACGCCGCTGCACATGGCCTGCAGCGATGGCTACGCTGACATAGCCCGGTAAGGAGCTGTGGGACCCCGAGAGCTGCCAGCAGCGGGCTGAGCAGGGTCCGTGCGGTCCCGGGGGGTGCCCGGTGCCCGCGCTGCTCCGGGGCTGCGGGACCGGCCCGGCCCGGGGCTCAGATCCGCGTCCTGCAGGTACCTCCTGTCCCTCGGGGCCAGCCTGGAGGCCACCACAGACGACGGGGAGAAACCCTCGGACCTCATCGACCCCGAGTACGAGGACCTGGTGCAGCTGTTCGGGGGCACCGCGCTGGGCTGAGGCGRGCAGGGCGGGGAGCAGCCCCGAGAGCCCGGCGGCTGTGGCGGGGCTCCGCCCGGGCTGGGCCTGGGCAGCGGCACTCGGTACCGCCAACCGCCAAACACTTTGTACTTTTGCAATAAAGAACCTCCGTTACCGCCTCCGCCGC
>NW_026623685.1:298910-302222 GCF_030028575.1 Malurus melanocephalus | reverse complement strand
CGTGCCGGGGCGGGCGGGGCCGCGCCTGCGCAGTGCGGCGCTTCCGGCTGCGGTGTGTGCGGGCGCAGGGCCCGTGAGGGGCGCGCGTTGCCCGGTGACGGGCGGGGGGCGCCCGGGGCCTATCGCGGCTTCGCGCCTCGCCTTCCTCCCGCAGCCCCGCCCAGCGCCCTCCGGCCCCGGGAGCGCCGCCGAGCGCCGCCGCTGCCATGGCCAGGTGAGCCCCGCCCGGCCCCGGGCCCAGCGCGGCCCCGGGCCCGGCTCAGTTCCACCCTCGCGCTCCGCCTGCAGCTCCCCCGTGTCCCGAGTGGTGTACAACGGAAAGCGGAGCGGCGGCCCGCGCTCCCCCGGCGCCGGCAGCGAGATCTTCACGCCGGCACACGAGGAGAACGTGCGCTTCATCTACGAGGGTGAGCGGGGGGCGGTGGCCGCGGGCGGGGGGCTCGGGGGGCCCGGGGCGGCCCAGGCGAGCGGCCCCTGTCCCTGTGCTTGCAGCCTGGCAGTGCGTGGAGCGCGACCTGCGCAGCCAGATGGGCTCCGAGCGCGGCCTGGTCGAGGAGTACGTGGAGAAGATGCCGAACCCCAGCCTGAAAGGTGCGGAGGACAGCGGCATCGCTCCGGCTGGGCTGTGCCAGCCCGGCACTCGGGCGCGCCGGGCGGGGGCTGTGCTGCCGCTGCCCCCAGAGCCTCTCCTTCTCCCCTGCAGCGTTTAAACCCGTCGACCTGGGTGATCTGAAGAGGAGGAACACACAGGATGCTAAGAAGTCCTAAGGCGGGTACTCCCTGAGGGTCGGCTGCTCTCCTAAGGTCCTCAAGCAGATTTAATTTGAGATTTTGTGTTAATTTCCTCCTCTGGTCTGTGCTCCCAAAGCCCGTGGGAGAGCCAGTCAGCTTTGGGGCTGGCTCTGAAGCTGCCTGAGGTCGAGGATGCTCAGGGGCTCACCGAGTCTGCCCAGAGCCTGTTGCAAAGGATTCCAGCCCCCCACTCATAGCTTTCTCTGGYCTCAAACTGTCCTTCCCCACTTACACTGAGCATCCCGATCTGTTACCCTCCTGTGGCTGCCTTCTGTGCTGGGCTGGGCAGGACTGAGGCAGACGCACTGGCGGATCAGGCTGGGTCTGGCTTTCCCCTGCATCCCGAGGCTCTGCAGCTGATGGGGCTGGACGGGGGCAGGAGGGACAGTTGTGTCTGCTCCTGTGCCTGGAGACACAGGGGCAGCCCCTGTCCAGCCCCCTTGAGCAGCTGAGGGCTGGGCAGACCATAGCCACTCCTCCCAGTTTCACCGTGGCAGCTGCTGCCTGGGCTGCTTGCTGCCAGAGCACACGGGCCACATCTGAGGCCACATTTTCTGTGTGCTTAGATCAGTCTAGGTCCCTTCGGTGCTGGAGGGGGAACTGTTCCTCTCCCTGCAGACGGAGATGTGGGGTGTCAGCACCAGCCCCAGGTCCTGAGAGCTGCTCAGAGGGACCTGGGCCACCTGCAGCCCCCTGGCCCTGCCAGTGCCAGGGGAGACAGCGTCTGTGGGGGCAGCCACGGGGCTGYGTGGAGCAAGGCTCGGGAGCTCTCGCCCTGGCAACACTGCAGTTTTGTACCAACACCATTTTCCAGATACGCCTGCTTGAAGAGACCCGGCCCCTCAGCTCACCCTGGCTGGGCGAGGTGGTGGAGCTGCRCCAGGGCTGCTTCCTGAAGCCACTCACTCCTGGCAGGGCTTGGATGGTTCGTGCATCGTAGCCCGAGCCAGGGAGAGTGACTGTGCCAACGTGACCCACCTGAGCTGCTGGGCTGCTCCGTGGAGAGGGCTGGCAGCCCCCTGCCCGCCTGTGCTCCRGGCTGGCGGGGATGGGGCTGCCAGGCCTGCCCAGCACCAGTGGCTGTGGGAGGACTGCGGGGACACGGGGCTGCCAGTACCTTTCCCTTGTTGAGTCCTTGAGTTGTACTGTACCCTTTCCTTTCTGTGGTATGTCACTTGAGGAGTGTTGTAAATAAACGCTGGTGTCCTTTTGGGGCTGCCTTGGTGTGGTCTGCAGCCTGGCCCAGCTCTGGGCGTGGACAGGGACAGGGAGCAGAAGCTGTGTTTATTTTTCACAAAGGGGCCTTGGCCTTGCACTTGCTGGGCTCTTGATTTCCCTGAGGGCAGGTGCAGCGGGCACTGCGTGTCAGTGGCACAATGCCCTYGGGCTTGGACCGTGCTTTGGGCAGCCAGCATCCCAGGAGCTGTTGCTGCACCCAGGATTTAAATGTTGAGACTATTAATACCCTCGTATCCTCTTCCCTCTCCTGCTTTAATGGCATTTAGGCTATACTTAGCATTGCTAGAATTTCTGCTTGAGTGCATCTTGACACTTGCCATGACCCTGTTTACCTCCCATCACCGAAACATTCCTGGGTGTGCTGCTTGGTTCTGTCACAGCCAGGCAGGAACCTGGTCCCTATTGCATCCCGAGCCACCCCAGGCCTCACATCCCTGCAGCTGCAGGCAGAGGGGGACAGGGGATGATGGTTGTCACTGTCACGGCCCCTTTGGTGGCTTTTGTCCCTCTGGTGTGTTCATGGAGCCTGACAGGCCASTGGGGCTGCCCTGGCTCAAAGGCCTGAGCGTGTCCAGAGCTGTGTCCTGTGTCCAGGCACGCTGCTGCTCAGCTGCCACGGAGCCCAGCACTGACCCCCTGTCTGGGCATCCATCTGGCACCRTCCCAGCTCTGCAGGACCCCCCGTGCCCCCACTGCAGCCCCAGCAGCCTCTGTTTTCCTCTGCTCAGGCACAGTAAAGCCAGAGGCAAAGCAGCCCCTCAAGCTCTAATGAAATGTAGAAAAACATTCTATAAACAGGTAATTTTTATAAACACCGATGCCAAATTGTGGGGCAGGGATGGTGAGGCAGTAGGGGGATGTGCTGGGGAGTTAGGGTTGTGAGGGGTGAGGCCAGAGAAATCAGGCTGTTTACCTACAAAAATCGACCTCATCAGAGTTTATTTCCCTGTGCCTTGGACACAGTGCTCTTCATTAGATTAAAGGGTGGGAGGAGGAGAGGAACGTGTTTGTCATCAAATTAGGTGGTGGGAAGAGGCCTGGCAGCAGGCAGAATCGACTTAAGAGACCAATTTATGGTGCTCAATTCCCTTGATAAAGTGGGAGTTTTCCTGCGAGGCGCCGCGCCTCGGGGTGCCTGGCTTGTGCCGGGGTGGGGGCACTTGCCGGGGTGACTGGCTGTGTCAGGAAGGCTCTGCGTGGGGGGAGCTGCCCAGGCCACCAGTTGGGTGGTGAGGAGCTGCTTCAGCCCCATTCCGTGCCTTCGGGTGAGCCCTGGAGCCA
>NW_026623685.1:296945-297944 GCF_030028575.1 Malurus melanocephalus | reverse complement strand
TGTGCTGCCGGAGCTGTTCCTGGGGGTGGGGGTGTCCCCAGGTGCTGGCAGGGTGACACGGGTGACACTGTTGCTGGCAGTGCCACGCCATGGTGAGCAGGGGTGTGTTCCTGCAGTGACAGCACAGGACGGTGCCACAGTCCCGCAAGAGCACGGTCAGCTCCGCTTCCAGGAGCTCACGGTGCTGTTTCCTGACCCCGCCATCCTGGTCTGTACTCATGGTGGTCACTGGGGAGCTGCTCCCGGAGCGTGCGGCTCTGTGGGATGGGCAGTGACCAGGACACAGGGATGCAAACAGCCCTACAGCACAGGCAGTGACCAGGACACAGGGATGCAAACAGCCCTACAGCACAGGCAGTGCCCGGCCCTGGGGCACACCAGGCTGGCACAGGAGCTGTGGGACACGCTCTGGTGTGGACAGACAGACGTGCTCGCACGGGGCTCCTGGGCATTGCAGACACCATCCCTCTTTGGGGCTGTTGGGTGATGGGGGCTGTGGGACACGGGGCAATGCTGGGGGCTGCCCTTCAGCACCAGGGGACACCCCATGGGCTGGGGCTGGGCTCCAGGTTCCCTGAAGGGTCCCCATTTTTGTGTGGCCTGATAAGGCCACCCTTGCTGGGCAGGGTCTGGGGRCCAGCCTGCCCCTGGCAGGGTGTTGGGGGTCCACAGTAGAGTGTTACCACAGCAACGCTGTGCAACAGGTGCAGGGCACGGCATTGTGCCATGGCCATATTTACCTTCCCAGAAACTGCTTTGTGCTCCAGCAATTTGCCTCAATTAGGCTTGTTACCACGTCAGGAGGCCGCAGTGACGGCAGCGGCTGAAGGGGCCTTGGCTTTGCAGGGGCTGCCTGGGCTGCTGTGGCGCCATGGCTGTGAGCAGGGGGATTCCTGTCCCCCTCTTTATTTCTGTTCCCATCCCTGACCTGGAGGCCTGGGCAGACCCCCAAGCCTGTGCTCCCCTCCCCTCACCCATTCTGCCACAGTCCCTGTGTCC
>NW_026623685.1:293026-294974 GCF_030028575.1 Malurus melanocephalus | reverse complement strand
CCACCCACCCCACAGTTCCCCCTTGCAGAGGTCCAGGTCCCACTTGACTCCTCATTGTGCCCACTGTCGGTGCCCACGCAGCACCCGCACCAGGGTGGCAGGTCCGGTGCCCGCCAGCGCCTGGCGAGGATGGGGCAGGGAGGGATGGGCATCCCAGTGGCTCAGCACAGCCCTCCCAGCGCCGGCGGGCTCAGAGGTGGCTCTCGGCTGTGCTCTCAGGAAACTCATAGCAGTGGTGATGGCCCCCCAAGGCGAGGTGCTCGGCCGTGCTGCGCCCGCTCCTGTCGGGGTGCTGGGAGCCGGGCTGGGGGGCCAGGCTGCGCCTCACCCCATTGCTGCAGCCACTCACCAGCTGGTGCTTCTCGCAGGTGCTGCCGGCACCGTTGCGGGCGCTGGGTGCGTGGCTGTAGGTGTGCTTGTACTCCTCAGCCAGGTCCTTCCCCAGCTTCCAGCGCTGCCACCGCTTCAGCAACTCTGCCTGCACCTGCGGGCAGCGGCTGTCAGCGTGAGTCCAGTGTTTACCCTGCTGCCCGTGCCCTGCTGTCCCTGCTGCCCGTGCCCCTGCTGCCCATGTCCTGCTGCCCGTGCCCTGCTGTCCCTGCTGCCCGTGCCCCTGTGCCCGTGCCCCTGCTGCCCATGCCCTGCTGCCCGTGCCCTGCTGCCCCTGCTGCCCATGCCCCTGCTGCCCGTGCCCCTGCTGCCCATGTCCCTGCTGTCCATGCCCCTTTGCTCCGCTCACCTCCTTGTTGACGAAGCAGTAGAGAATGGCCACCAGCATGCCCTGGGAGAGGGAGGAGAGGCATAACCAGACCCCAGTCTAGTCCCTCCTGAGACTGAGTGTCCCCATGGAGAGCTGGTCCTGGTCCTGCAAGRGCTGGGCTCACCTGGAAGGAGCTCAGGAAGAGGTCGAAGAAGAGCTTGACGTAGCGCAGCGTGCCCTGGGCGTGCTCATCTGTGACGAAGGCAAAGACCACCTCATGGATGCCCAAGAGCGGGATCAGCGTCAGCGTGGACTTGGCCAGCCTGTGGCATGGGGATCATGGTGGGCACACGTGCTGCCCTGTGTTTCCACGGTGCACACACGTGTGTGCCCACAGCAGGGTGAACACAGCCACAGCCAGCACCCACCTGAACTTGTAGTCGGTGTAACGCATCTGGTGTGCACGGAGCTTGGACACGAGGATCTGGATGATGCGGATRAAGATGAAGAAGTTGATCTGCAATGGAACGGAGTGAACCATCAGTGGCATGGGCAGGGCCAGAGGCTGACAGGACACGTCTGTCCTTCCTGGGCAGCCCCTCTCACAGCCATCTCGGGCCTGTGACAGAGACACGGAGCAAGCAGTGGGCTCACCAGGATGGCCAAGAACACGGGGAAGCGAAGGATCCACCAGAAGCCCATGTTGTTGTTTGTGGACCAGCACCTGCAGAGTGGAGGGATGGGGACTGCCAGCAAGTCCCCTGACCACACGGCTGCTGGAATCTGGCATGGCACTGGCAGCCACAGAGCAAACCCTAATGCCCAGCACCCTGCTCCTTGCACAGGCAATGGTGTGGAGSATTTCCATGGCCATCATACCATCCCCACATGCACCCTCTGTGCCCTGTGCCCCCTGTCCACAGCAGGGCTGGTACTCACTGGATGTTTTCGTAGAGGAACTTCACGATGACCCAGGGAATGAGGAACAGCATGGGTGCCCCTGAGGGGAGGTGGGCAGAGGGCAGATGAGGCACAGCCGGGGGGATGGACAGGGGGGCAGCCCACCCACACTCACCCCAGCCGATGCACAGGTACAGGGTGAAGTAGCTCCTCTCGGAGAAGACGGCCACCACCAGCAGGTTGTGCAGGTAGATGCCTTCCACCAGCAGCCAGCAGTAGTTGGCCACGATGCCGTACTGCATGAAGACTGTGGCTGCCCGGCATCCTGCGGCTGCCTGTGGGCACGGG
>NW_026623685.1:288819-292501 GCF_030028575.1 Malurus melanocephalus | reverse complement strand
ACCAGTACCCCCAGCACTGCCCATCCCTTCCTGCCACGCAGCACTGACCTCGTCGCTCAGCCACACTTGCACGTTGTAGCCGTCGATCTTGTCACTGTAATGGGTCTTGAGCAGGGCATCGATGACCAGCACAGAGACGCCCTTCAGGATGAAGGATGCGAAGAGGTTCATGTGGATGTAGTTCCTCATGCAGTGCAGCTTGCTGCGGGTGTGGGGGCATTGTCAGTGCCCGTGCATGGCCCCCCAGCCTCCCCCTGCCCACCCTGTGGACAGCCATGCCCGAGCCCCCCACCTGAAGCCCAGCAGCAGGGCCAGGGCAAGCAGCAGYGCACACAGAGACACGGAATAGCCCACGGTGTACATCACCTTGAAGCTGCCATAGGTCTTGGCAAAYTTTTCCTGGAAGAGAAGGGAGCGAGTGAGAGCAGGGGCAGCCAGGGGAGCGGGCAGGGATCCCCACAGCCCTGCTCCTGCTGCCCAAATCTGCCCACCTGGGCCTTCAGGTCCTCGTTGTCCTGCTCACACTGTGTGGCGTTGCGCAGGGACTGTCCCTGGGGCCCCGTCACCCACTGCCCGTCCGGCCCACAGGTCTTGAAGACGAGTCCGTGTTTCACTGTGAGGGGAGGGGATGGTGGAGTGTCCATGTGYCCCTGGCAGCTCACAGGGGTGTGARCACCCTGCACAGCTGCAGTGCACACACGTTTCCTTTCCCAGCTTTTACCTTTCTGGTACCAGGGCAGGAACCAGGGGCAGGGCACGCTGGCTGTGCTGTTGGGCATCGTGTCRGGCCAGCACGAGAATTTGTCGAAGGTGCGGTTACAGACCAGCTCTGCAGAAGGACAGCAGATGGTGGCTCTTTGACCTCACCTTCTCTCTGGGTCTCTGCCCCTTCCCCATCTCAGTGGGACCCCCGCCAAACACCACTGTCCCCACCCCATCCCTGCAGAGCCCCACTGGACCCTGCCAGGGGCACTGACCTGTGGGTGCAGGCAGGCGGCTCATGTTGCGCTGGCACTCCTCGCTGTACTTCATCCATCTCTCGTAGAGGTTGTCTGTGATCTGGCCAGAGTGACCCTGGGGACACCAGGGACCATCACCCGTCACATTCATCCTGCTCACAGGGGCCACCACGCTATGCCAGGCAGCGACCCAGCTTGGGGACAGCCACAGACAAGTGCAGGCTAACACGCCATGCCATCCCCGTCTGTGCCATGCCATGCCCGTCTGTGCCATGCCATCCCCATCTGTGCCATGCCATGCCCATCTGTGCCATGCCATGCCCATCTGTGCCATGCCATGCCGTGTCTTGTGGATGGCAGGGCAGCAGGAAGGGGCATTTGCTGCTGCACCATGTGCCACATGAGGGGCTGCCGTGGGCAGGGGTGGGTTGGTGGCAGTCCTGGGTGGGCAGTGGGCTGAGCACGTGGCACAGCAGCCTGATGTGGGATGGCCCATCCTTACCTGGCAGCAGAGCAGCAGCACAAGCRCGGTGAGGACACGTGGCTGGGACATCCCTCCTCTGGACCAAAGGCATGGGACACAGCGCAGGGCACACGGCTTCCTACTGGCCTTCAGCAGCTTCTCCACGGTGCTGGTGACGGCCCTGGCACGTGGGCAACCCTGTGCAAGATGCCTGGTCACAGGGACTCCTGGGCCAGGGGGCTGGGGAAGCTGGGGCTGGATGGGCCCCTCTGACACAGAGCCAGCCCCAGTCACGGTGCCACCCTTCTGTCCCCATCCTCACCTGACTGTGCCTGGTGTTCACATTCAGCTCTTTGTTTGTGCATTTTCACACCAAGCATCTGCATTATCCTCCCCACAGGGACAGTGACCGTGCACGTCCTCTGCCCACCAAGCCGTTCCAGTCCCTGTGTGGTGGCAGTGCAGTGGCAGTGCTGCCTCCAGACTGCTGGGGAAAACCTGGGCTGGTGCCACCCCACGCTGCTGCTGGGGCCGGCTGTGCATCCCTGCTGAGCCCCGAGAATGCAGGGACCCCTCCTCAGACCGGAGCTGGGGCTCAGTCCCAGGCTGTGAGCACACACCASGGGCTCTCCCATCTCCACTGACCCTCGTGTCACCAACCCCCAGCCCTGGAGTGGCAGCAGCACCGGCTGGGGTGGCTGTGGGCAGGAGAAATTCACTGCATGGGCCATCAGGGATGGGGACAGAGATTGTCCATGAACCCACAGGATCCCGGCTCATGGGGCTGCCATGGCTATAGGACAGCTCAGCCCTGTGGCCCCATCAGCCCAGTCCAGGCAGTGATGTGGGGCCCTGCCTGACACAGCACCCAAATGCTGCACACCGACCACGGCTCACGTGGTGCCCTAATTCCCTCCATCCCCCTAAGCCGGTTATGGGGCTCTGAGCAGGATTTCAGCTCTTGCCACAAGGTCCATTCTGCAGCAGCCCCATGGCAGCACAGCCRTGTGGGACAGGGGCAGCTGAGCTGGGGGTTGGGATGGCCAGCGGTGCCCCCGCAGCATCACCCCCAGCCCCGGGCTCCCCCCGGCCCCAGACACGGCGTCAGCTCCCAACCACTTCTGTCCCAAGGCCTGCTGCTCTGCCCGTGCCTATTTTTATCCCTGGGAAAGTCGTGTTTCCTCCATCCGTGCAGACCCACTCGCCATGTCCAAGYGGCTGCTGGAGAAGCTCATTAATCAGCCATGGGGCTCCAGATGCAGTCGAGGAGGAGAACCTGCCATGGCCTTATTTAGCAGTCCCAGGACAGACTGAACTGTGTCCCRGGACAGTTCTCACTGGGTGGGCTCTGTGCACAGGGACCTTTGCTGTGTGCCCACTGGCCACTTGGCCATTCCAGTATCGCTGGTTTTGTCACACCCCAGCCCCATCCCAACACCACGGTTGGCCCACCAGCATCCCTGTCCTCGTGCCCCTTCCATCCCACCCCAGGATCCCTGTCTCTTTTCCCCCAAACCCCCATGCCAGCATTCCTGTCCTTGTCCCTCTGCTATCCTGATCCTGTCATCCCTGTCCCCAGCCCCACATCATCCCTTCGTGTCCCATCCCGCTCCTGCCCTTGTCCTGGTCCCATGGGAAGATCCCAGTGCCCATCCCTGGCTGAACATCAGTCCCTGCCCTGGCTGGGAGCACTGCTCCGGGTCCATGGGTCACAGGGACTCGCTGCCAGCCCCTCTGTGCAGCCGGGCAGYGGCTTTGGGGCAGAGGTGTCGCTATTTTTAGTTGCTGCAGTGGGATTTAGCAGCAGGGAGGCCTCTGCCCTGCACTCCCCCGCTATGGCAGTCACTCGGCCCCACCGTGGCCAGGCTGAACAGACTGCACTGGGTGAGGGGTCCTGGCACAGGGGACTGTCATGCTCCTCACCCCAGTGCCAGGCTTCCCCCTCACCCTGCCCAGCCCTTTGCCCCAGCTGCCTGTGGTGCTGCGCAACCGTGGCAGCACGCCCATCCCTGCTGCCGGGGGACGAGGGGCCCCGCCGGTGGGGCTGTGTCCAGCAGGGATGTGGGTGTGCAGGAGTAGCCACGGAGCAGCTCTGCCTGGTCCAGCACAGATGTGGGTGTGCAGGAGCAGCCATGGAGCAGCTCTGCCTGGTCCAGCACAGATGTGGGTGTGCAGGAGTAGCCACGGAGCAGCTCTGCCTGGTCCAGCACAGATGTGGGTGTGCAGGAGCAGCCACGGAGCAGCTCTGCCTGGTCCAGCA
>NW_026623685.1:282966-288334 GCF_030028575.1 Malurus melanocephalus | reverse complement strand
AGCCACGGAGCAGCTCTGCCTGGTCCAGTGCCCGTGAGCAATGGCAGAGAGGAAGCAGCTGCTCTGTGTGGTGGAACAGCAGGGTCTGGGGTGCCCGGGACCACTGGTGGCACAAGCACCTCCCAGGAGCTGGCACTGCCCAGCASCAGAGCCTGCAGWGCTTTTGGCCCCTCTCAGCTGTGCCCTGGGTGCCAGGGGCAGCACTGCACARGGGGCCTGGCCCCACATCCTCACCACCTGCCCTCATCCCGCTGTGCCCAACTGGGCATTCCCTGCCCTGGCACCTCATCCCCGGGCCAGCTGGGGCCAGCCTTTGAGGGATCCCCAGTACCCCAAGGCCCAGGCACTGGGTGGAGGCTGCCTGGGTGAATGGGTGCCTGACAGGGGCTGCAGTGCAGGACAGTGGGTGCCCAGGGGACTTTTGCCCCACGCTGGTGCTGAACAATGCAGCGTGTTCCTGAATCACAGTTCTGTGGCTGCTGACCCTTGTGGAGCCCAGGCTCAAACAGCTGCTATGGCTCCWCTGAGTGCCCAGCCTTGCCTGGGAAGAGACTCTCTCCTCATCCCACGGGGGTCAGAGCCCCTGGAGATTGTGCCCCTCAGCTGTGCTGCCATCACACACGTGAGAGAATGAGCTCCACGCCTGGGATCGCTGTGGCCATGGACAGTGGAGCAGTGACTTGGTGCAGTCTCCACAGGACACTCGTGGGCATCTGTAACGTGACCTGGGCACATCTTGGCACAGCCACAGCCCTGCACTGGGCTGTGGGGATGGCACAGCCCCAGAGCTGTCCCACAGCACTCTTGTCTCCCCAGTGGAGCGGGCACTGGGCTCCCTGTGAGCACAGCCCTGACCCGGCTGGCGTGGGGGCAGTTGTGGGGCTGTGTGCCCTCTGGGCACGGGGATTCGCCCCCTGTGCTAATGCGCTGCTTGCCACGGCTGGCTTGGCTTTCAGCTGGGGCTGCATGCCAGCACGGCGGGGGCTTTGGCACTTGGCAGGGAGGGGAGGGGACGGTGTGGGCAGAGCTGATGCAGTGTTAATGCCAATCTGCAGATGCTGCTCCACGTCCCACCCGGGACCACGGCAAGTGGGGAAAGGCTGCAGGGATGGCCATGGCAGGGAGGCCCAGGAGATCTGYCTGGCACCGGCCCTGCCTCTGATCCTGCCTGAAGTTCGGGGATGTTTTCCACTCCCCTTCTCCATTCTTTCCCTGAGAACTGAATACAACGAACTTTGGCAACAGAGGAGCAGTTGAACAGTCTGGAACAGCCCCTGTACTGCAAGACTGTGGCTTATTTGCACAGAGCTACATAATTGTGGAAGCCCTGAGCAGTGGCACATGGAGAGACCCGATGCCACCAGGCACTGGTGGACCAGAAAAACCTAAACCAGCCCTGAGAGTGTTTTCATCAACAGCAGCACAGGATGCAAACAGGACAAATGCTCTGCATCACCTCCACAACTGCCAGGYCACCACAAGGCGTGGTCAGGGGGTACCTGCACAGCTGCCCTGTACCAAAGAGGGACCATGACACAGCCTGGCAGCAGCCAAATGGCCTCACTGCCCAGCTGGCTCTGACAGGGGTATGCTGAACACACAGCCCCTCATCCCTGGCTCAGGGAAAGGAGTGTTTGTGTTCATCGCGTTGCATGAAAACCTATGAAACACAGAAGGAAGGCACAGGAGGCATGGTGTGACACGTGTGCTTAACGTGTCACAGGGGAGGCACAAGGCTGGGAAAAGCCTAGGAAAAGGTCAGTGCAGACAGATTAGCACACACGCTCTGCATTGGGAGCTCCACACGCACCTCCCCAGAGCAGCAGCACTGGGCACAGCCAGACACCCCCCAACGAGGCAGGGGGTTCTGTGGGGGTTCTGTGGGGGTTCTGTGGGGGTTCTGGGGGGGTTCTGTGGGGGGCACACATGCCCAGCCATCACCTGTGTGCACCAGACCCCAATGCTGGCACGGACAAACCGAGGGCTCTGGCCATGGGGATGCAGGACAAAGCAGGATGCCATGCAGGAGCACAGGGGGATGGACTGAGCAGCCATCCCATCTCCCCTGTGTCTGGCTTCCCCTGCCCCTGCCTGGCACAGCAAGGTGCACTGAGATGCTGTGCTTGGTGGCTGGTTTCTGCCCTGTGCTGCTGATCAGGGTTTGTGGTCACATTTTTTCATTAACTATTTTTAATCTACATTTTGCCTATTATCTGTTCAGCCTTTTCTCTTTTCCCCTCTCTAGGCAACAGAACATAAAAAAAAAAAAATGCACCACAGTGTGCAGAAAGGAGCGGGATTGGAGGGAAGCACAGGAGCTGGCAGCTGGGGCAGCACTAACGCTGACCAGGGGTCCTGCAGGCCCTACATTTTTCTTCTGATGCACAGACAAAACCATGGGGGCAATCACTGAATTTGTTGTGGGTAAGGACACGTGCAGCATGTGCTGCATGAGGCAGGGTACAGGGCTGTGGGATGCCAGGCAAAGGCTGAACAGAGCAGATGCTCCCCCTCAGCCCATCTGAGCCCCGTGCTCCCCTCAGCACCCCGAAGGAAGCGCAGTGCCGGGCACGGGGGACCCRCAGCAGCTTTGGAGATGCACTCGCAACCAGCAGGACGGCAAGGTCACATACCCAACATGTCCTGGTTAAACAAAGCCATTTACCAACACCGTGTTGACACAGCAGAGCTCGGGACAGAGTCACAAAGGGCACTCGCACCAGGCCCCCGTTACACCCAGAGAGCTCGGGGAGAGCTGGGACCTGGCAAAGCGTCCACGGCTCCGGCCCCTCGGCGAGAGAGCCACGGGCACCGCTGTGCCACAGCCGGGACACGGTGTGCGTACCGGCCCGGCCAGGGGCTGCTGCGGGAATTCCTGCAGCTGCGATCGCTGCCGGGGGCTCATCACGGCCAGGGCAGAGCCCCGGGGTGCTGTGTGTGAGCCTGGCGGCAGCGCCCCTGCCCAGGGACGGGAAACGGGCACAGCCCAGCCGGACCCAGGTCCAGAACCCCCGGCACCGAGGGGCTCCATTTCCCCAGGGGCGGCTCTGGGACCGGCTGTTCTGAGCTCCCGGGGCTCAGCCCGTGGCCCCGGGGTTGCGCAGCCGTCACTCGCTCGAATCCACATCTCCGCTACCGGCGTGCGRCATCCCGAGCTCCGAGCCCGCGGCTGCGGCGCCTCCTGCCCTCCTCCCTCCCTTCCCCGTACCTGTCGGAGCTGGAATCGCGGCGGCTCCCGGACGCATCTCGGGACCGGCGGGGACCGGCGAAAACTTTGGCGGAGCCGCGACGGCGGCGGCAGTGGCGGCTCGGAGGGAGGGACCGGCTCGGAGGGAGGGACCGCGTCCACAGCCCCGCTCCTCCCGCCGGCACCAGGGGGGCACAGCCCGGTGCCCCCGCCCCGCCGGCTGCTCGGGGCTGCCCCCTGCATTAGCGGCGGTCGCGCCCAGGATCGCCGCCGCTTGTCCCCGCAGCTCGGTGCCCGCCGGCTCGGCGACAGCGACAGCGACAGCGACAGGGACGGGCGGAACGGCGGGGGCAGCTGGACCGCGACAGTCCCGAGGGAGCGGGCCGGGGGTCCATTTCTGGGAGGTTCCCCCGGTCCCGGCCCCTCTGCCGTGCCCCGAGCAGGCTGCTCGGACTCTCGGGGACCCGCACGGATCTCGGCCGCGCCGCCGGGAGCCGCCTCCACACCCGCGCTCCGGCCGCCGCCGGCGGTGGCGAGTCGGTGTTTGCTGCCGCCGTCCCGCTGCAGRTAAACACAGCCCAGGAAGGGCAACACACCGGGACCTCCTGGCTGCGGCTGAAGAGGCGTCCGGAGGAGCCCCCGGCCCCGCGGTGCCTCGCCCCGACCGCCCGGCACGGACACATTTACCTTGAGCCGTGCAGGACGGGGTGGCCGTGCCGGCCGCGGCAGCACCGGTACCGGCCGCGGCAGCACCGGTACCGGCAGCGTGTGTCCCGGTAGCCCATTCGGCCCAGCCCCGGGTCCCCGGAGCCCCAAGGCTGCTCCCTCGGGTCCCCTGCGCGGCCGCCGCTGTCTGGAAGTGCCCGTGGGTATGGGCAGAGCAGCCCGGGCAGACGCTGGGGCCTGTGGATGTGGTGCCATTGGCACAAGGATCGGACCCACGGCTGCCCCGGCATCCTTCCAGGCCAGGATGGGGGCGTTAGGGGAGGACTGGCAGCCCCCAGCCTACCTGCTGGGCACAGAGACGTGCCCTGGGGAGCCCCTGCAGGAGCCCTGGCAGAGGGGGCAGCCAGYGCAGACACGGCCACCGCTGSTGCCAGCCCSRMMMSGSCMMCSSYKSKKSCMRSCCCGACACGGCCACCGCTGGTGCCAGCCCCACGCTCTCTGATGCTCTCGGTGCCCGCACGCTGCAGCTGTGGGCGCTGTGCTCAGGGCTGTCTGGCACATGCTGTCCTGCCAGTGTGACTGCTGCAGTCCAGCTGCCACAAGGGATGCGGTGACAGGGTATGTGCACACCGGGAGCGCGGGGCTGGCGCAGCAGTGGGGCCACAGCCCAGCCGGAATGTCCGTGCCAGCGGCCACCACGGGGCTCAGCAGGGCTCTGTGCTGCTGGGGGCCATGGGGCTCCATCCCTTTCCTGCTCCATGCTGGCCCTTTGCAGAGATTTGCATGGCACAGAGCAGCACAGGAGCAGAGTTCTGGGACCCGCGGGATGAGGAGCACAGCCTGCAGGCCAGCCCCAGCCACTTGCAGGGAGAGGACCCAGCTCTCTGRGCACTCACCTGCCTGTGGCCTCTGCTGGGGCTGGGCACAAGCCCAGAGTGGTGATGCCAGTTAGCATCATTAGGCCTTGTTAAGGTGACGAGCTTTCAGTGCTCTGCTGTGCCAGGCTGCTCTGTTCAGCSTGCCGGAGCCCAATTAGTGTCACATCCAGGAGGCAGCTCCCGCAGAGCGCCGGCGCCCTTGGCACAGCCCTGTCCTGGAGCTGCTGTCCAGCTGAGAGCGGGCACAGCTCGGCGCAGGCCTGGCCGTGGAGCTGCCCACAGCTCCCCCTGCACACGGGGCCAGCAGTGCTGCTGCTGAGCAGGGTGAAGATCCCCTCTTGGCATCGTGTCAGGGACCAAGCCTTGCTGCTCTCCCTCAGCTCTGGGGGCTCAGCTGCCAGCCCGAGCCCTCAGCAATGGAACGGGGTGCAGCATCTCTCCTCTCCTAACAGGACAGCAGGCCCGWGCATGTTCACTCTTTATTATACATTAAGGTCTGAGATATTCCAGTTCTTTGATTTCTTGGGGCCAACACACACATGGGAGTACATGATGGAGGGGCTGGTGCTCACAGCCACCCCACGCTGGGCAGTGCAGGGTGAGGGGCTGTGAGGGGAGGGGGCTGTGAGGGGAGGGG
>NW_026623685.1:276042-282768 GCF_030028575.1 Malurus melanocephalus | reverse complement strand
GGATTCAGTGTGGGGTAGGTGCACTGTGGTGAGCGAGTGCGGGGTCCCCGAGCGGGCATTGCCAGGCCCTGCCAGAGCCAGACCACGCTCCCCACTATCATTGGCATGAGGCACAATCCCTGAAGAGCCCAGCAGCRCTGGAGAGATTTGGCCAAGCAGAAGCAGGGGGTGGGAGGCCAGAAGGGCAGGAGGTGCAGGCAGTGCTGGGGTTACGGGGAAGCACAGGGGCTAAAGGCACTGAGGGAGGACAGGGCCTCACACACACTGCCCCAACCCCAGCCCCACAGCCCCATGGATTCTGTGATGAGGTACAAAGACAGGCATCTGATCTCCCTCCTCCCTGAGATAGCACAGTCTTGCTTCTGGGGCACGTCAGAGACAAGGATGAGGGAGGGCAAGGACAGAACTCAGCATCAGTAGGGCAGTGGGAAGATAGGAAAAAAAAACCCACAGAAACCCCGAAAGCAGTAGTGCAGAGGTAATGGAGATGCTGAGAATGGGGGTGAGAGGAGATCAGAGTTTGGGGTGSATTGGCCACAGGTGCTGGCAAGGCACAGGAGTGGGGTCAAGAGGAGGGGAATGGCACTGGCCCCAGAGAGCAGAGAGGGGGTTCTGGGATCTTGGGGGTGACCCACACGCTCACCCCCCTGGGGCAAGGCAGGGTCCTGTCCCTCTGACTCAGGTGGTCACTTTGATCCCAAAATATTTGCGCAGCTGCTCCAGGAAGAGAAAGGTGAGGACAGTCTGAGGAACGAGGCGGACAGCAGCAGGAACGAAGCCCTGGAAGGAGCAGCAAGAACAGGGAGAGTCAGTGTGTGCCTGCCACTGGAGTCCCACAGCTCAACCCTGGCACAGGTGGGTGCCAACCCTGGCTGGGCACACACTGTGGGCTGCAGAGGAGGTGCTGCTGCCCCATGTCCTCCAGGGTGCACACAGATCTCAGTGCAGCCCCATGTCCACTGTGGTGCACACAGATCTCAGTGCAGCCCCTCTGCTCCAACATCAATCCTGGCACCTGCACTGCTCTTTAGGAGCTCGATGGGTGCCAAGGGCCACAGCTGTGGTGCCCGGGCCCAGCCTAAATCCCACTGAGGCCAGGGCTTGCAATACCTTGGGGCCAAGCTTGGGCCAGGCAGACCAAGGCCTGGCACAGGAAGCAGCCGGGTTTGCCACAGCAGAGCCTGGAAAGCCCCCTGGCCCAGGACCATTCTGGATTGCAGCCTCTTGCTCCCAGTTTGGCCCAACCTCCCCCACCCCATATACCATCAGCTGGTACCTTGTAGAAGGCAAGGGGTCCAAGCTTGGCAGTTTCCATGGCACAGTGRGTGATGCCCTGCAGTGAGAGGGTTGGGGATGAGGTGGGAAGGGCTGGGAAGGGGAGGACAGCAGCAGCAAGGGGGACACGGTGGGTGGCTCACCCGGTACTCTCCGTGCGAGTTCATGAGGCGGGTCTTGAGCACATCCAGGGGCTGGCACAGGAATGTGGCACACCCGCCCTGCAGAGAGTCAGTCAAGTCAGGAGACCTCGGTGCCAGCAACTGCTGTGGTCACTGGAGACACTCAGAGACATGCCAGGGGACCCGGCTCCAGAGCAGGAGCCTCCTGGGGCCATTGTGCCAGCCCTGCTCTGTCAGAGCCACGAGTGGCAGCTCTGGGAGCCCCAGCCTGGCACCTTGAGACTGGCWGCAGGCAAACCCAGCCCCAGCTCTGCCCCCCCGGCCCCAGCTCTGCTCACAGCGATGAAGCTGGACAGGAAGTGAGTGAAGACGTTGTCTGACAGCAATCCAGTTGCGAGAACCAACTGCTTGGCCTGGTCATAACAGGAAAGCTGCAGAGACACGGTGAATCAGTGACTTGCTCCCCCTTCCCTGCCACACCAGGGACTATCCTAGTCCCTGCCCCAGTCACCTACTGCCCAGCAGAGCTGTCCTACCTGCCCAACAGTAACGAGGGCCCCGCGGCAGGATGCYGCCGATGCTCCTGAGAAGAGTTTCTTCAGCCCCTCTATGGACAGACAGATTGGGATCAGCACAGTTCTCTGCCATCACTCACATTCCATTCCCCCTGGAGCCTTCTTCCATACCCACGTGGATGTCCCCAACTCCTCACACAGCTCTGCTTGATGCACAACATAGCAAACAGGCTGCAGGAGTAGGGAAATCCTTCAAAACAGCATGACCGCTTCCCTGCCTCCATTCATGCTCTGTTCCACGCTCCTGCGTTTTTCTATTATGGCTGCTAGCAGGTCACTCTTTCCCACCAAGCTTTTCCCTTTCCCTTTCCCACGGGCTGCCAGGCCCTGCCAGACCCTGCCCAGCCCCTGCCCCAGCCAGATGGTGCAGCAGTGCCAAGCCTGTGCTCCCCTGGACTCCCCCAGCCTCAAGGGCATCCCCGAGCCCCTCTCCCTGCCCTGGCTGAGCGAAATCCCAGGAAAAGCCCAGCCCCGGCACCTGCTAGGACACCGGAGCAGGCTCACCCACACGGCTGGCACGGCCTCACCTTCCCGGAGGACACGGTACATGCCATCCAGGGCATGGGAATAACTGCAAGGAGCAGAGGGGAAGGGGTCAGGGCCCGAGGCTCCCCAGCGCCGCGGCAGCCCCGCCGCTCCCCCGCACACCGGCAGCTCCCGGGGGCGCCTCGGCCCAGACAAAGCTCCCGGTGCCGCTCCCGGTGCCGGTGCCGTTCCCGGTGCCGTTCCCGGTGCCGCTCCCGGTGCTGCCCCCGCGCGGACACGCGGTCCCCCGGTCCCGGGAGCGCCGATCCCTCCCGTCCCTCTCCCGTCCCTCTCCCGTCCCTCTCCCGTCCCTCCGCCCGGCTCCCCTCTCTCGCTCACTCACTTGCGCCGCTGAGCCGGCGGCTGCTTCATGTCGTTCTGCATCCTGGAAGGCAGAGCAGCGCGGGTGACGGGGGGCCGGTACCCCACTGTCCCCGCAGGTCTGGGGACCCCGCTCCAGGGCAGTGGAATTGTCTTGTTTGTTTACAAAGGAACAAGAAAATTGCCTCCAGGCCCACTCCCCCGAGGGTCACACTGCGCTGTGGGTTATCACCGAGCAGCAGAACAGCTCTGGCCATGCTGGACACAGAGCTCCTGGCTCACCAGTGGTGGGGCAGGCTGGCCAGGAGAGATGTTGGGAGCACCCTAGCACCACCCATCATCCCAAATGCTGTCGGGTACTGCCCAAAAGCCCCAGTCATGCAGGCAGAACTGACCTGACATTCACCATATCCGCTGGGGTCCCTACAAACCCACCAGTGAAACCTGTGGCCAAAGAAGAGTTGTGTCAGGGGCTTATCCACCCTGAGGGAGCCAGAGCCAAGAGCCCCCCTGCCTGGCTCACCTCCTGCGGCAGCCAACAGCACTTTCTGGTAAAASGGGGGAGGCCCCTGCCTGCCCTGGCCCAGGTGGTTCCTTGCAGTCTCATAGATGCCAAARCGAGTCAAGGAATATGTCATCTGGATGAGGGTGAAATGAGCAGCTGTGGCGGGCACAGGGCAGCGCGTGAGCTGCAGCCCGTGAGCAGGAGCTGTGCACTCACCTGGCGGCACAGAGAGGCACTGAGCCCRTTGTACAGAGCCAGGACCCCGTCATTGCGGATCACGTGCATSGCCATCCCCATCATCCTCATCTTCACCTCCTGCTGCGTCTGCAAGTGCACCTGGGACAGAGTGCAGAGGGTGAGCCCAGCACAGGCTGGGCAGGGATGGCAGCGCACCGAGCAGGGACAGGCACGGATTGCAGCTTGTGTCACGTTCACTGCACTTGCACAGGACACCAACAGCAACAGCTCTGTGCTCCCCACACGAGCAGGACCTGGAGACTGTTCCAGCCCGGCACCAGAGGGGTGGAGGCAGCAGGAAAGGGGAGTGTCCAGGCACCTGCCCTCAACAGCAGGCCCTGAGGTGAGCGGTGGCACCTGCTCTGCAGAGAAGGGCGGGGTGGCAGAAGGTGTGTGGGTGTGTCCAGCAGTGTGTGTGTCCAGCAGTGTGTGTGTGGGTGTGTCCAGCAGTGTGTGTTTGTGTGTGTGTGTCCAGCAGTGTGTGTGTGTGGGTGTGTGTGTCCATGTGTGTGTGTGTGTGAGTGTGTGTGTGTATGTGGTTGTGTGTATCCAGCAGTGTGTGTGTGTGTGTGTTTGTGTGCGTGTGTGTCCAGCAGTGTGTCTGAGTGAGTGGCCACTGTGGGTTTGCTCAAAGGCATGCAGCCAGGCCAGTGAGCCATGCAAGGCAGCAAGCCTCCAGAGCCCCTTCCCCTCCTCCCCACAGGCAGGAAGAGAACCCCAGGGCTGGCCAGGGCTCCTCTTCCCACCTGGACAGCCCAGCGCTTCTCGCCATCACCAGGGGCAACGGGGGCATGGGAGCTGGGGCTGAAGCAGCTCCGAGTGCTGCAGAGACAAACACGTGGGTCAAAGGCCCCAGCAGATAAAAAGGGCAAAGGGCTGCTGTCAGGGGAGCCGGGCCAGCTCCCACCACAGAAGCCACAGCACAGCTGGGCGTGGGACACGCTGCAGGGCGCTGGGAACAGCCACTGTCCCCCGTATGGGACAGCAGCAGGGTGCTGGGCCTGCCTGCAATCCCAGCCAGGGGAGTGTGGATGTCAGAGACCAGCGCTGGAGGCTGTGGGCAGCCTGGGCAGACAAGGGGCAGGACAGGCAGAGCCGTGCAGGGACAYGCTCTGCTGACTGCAGGAAGGCCAGGCAGGCATGGGAGGGGCGAGCCAGGCTGTGATCACCACTGGCTGCTGCAGGGCCAGAGCCCGTGGGTGGCCAGTGGCAGCACAGTTGGCCGAAGGGCACAAGGACTCTCAGGCAGGCTGGCTGGCCAGGGCCTCTYGCTGGGGCCAAGGTCCACAGATGAAGTGAAATGCCCTTCGTCCCCTGCCCTGCCAGACCCTGAGGCCTCTTGTGCCTCCCCGGGCCTGGCGTCAGCCCCTGCTGTGGGGGAATTCTTGGCCAAAGCAGGTCCGTATTCAACATTCAGGCGTGAAGCCTCCGGCAAAAACAGCCAGCTTCGTCAAAAACAGCCAGCTTCGTCAAAAACAGCCAGCTTCAGCTCTGCTGCTCACAGCTGCAGGAATGCCAGGGCTGCATATCCACACAGGACAGCACGGGGATGAAACCCAAACGCCGCAGCCACCACGCTGGCTCTGAGACAGACCTARAGGCAGGTGCCAGACTAATCCCCCTTCTTAGCACCTTGCCAGGGCATCCCACACGAGCTCCCAGGGGCTGGCAGCCACCTCCACTGGGCAGACTGGTCCAGCTGAACGAGGCTGAGCTCTGGGGAGGCGCAATCTCCCTCACAGGGCTGCCTCCTCTCCTGGGACTGTGCCTGGAACATCTTCCCCTCTCCCGACACGGGGTGGAAAGGGCTTGCTGTTCCATACCAAGGGCACGGCCCCRGGCAGGGCAGGTCCTGTCCTCGGCTGGCTCTTCCCTCCCCCTCTGCAGCCTGCCCTGCTGCCAGGCTCGTTGCCACTTGGCTGGCACACAGGGCTCTGGGCAGCGCTGGCATTTGCCCCATCCGGGGTGCTGGCAGCACGGGGCTGCGCGCGGCGCCCTTTGTCGGGAGCAGGCATGCCGGGTCATGGGGGCGCCTAGGTGACATCTTGGCCGGAGGGCTCGGAGCCCAGTGGGCCAGTGGCCAGCACTACCGGCCCCAGARTTTGGCAGGGCCGGCCAAGGCGTCCTCCACTGCTCCTAGAGCTGGCACCCTGAGCTCCCCGGATCACTCACCCAACATTTGCCCTGCTCCTGGGCTGTGCTCGTGACCCCTCAGCCTGTCCCAGCCCAGGGCCGTGTCCCTGCACAGGAATCAGCTCCTCAGATCCAACCCCCAGAGCTGATTCCCCACTTCTCTAAAATGTTCCCCAGCTCCTTCAGTTGCTCCGGGACCCTCGCAGCCGTTCCAGGACTCCCAGAGCTGCTCCCCAGACCCCCAGAGCAGCTCCCCAGACCCCCAGAGCAGCTCCCCAGAACTCCAGAGCAGCTCCCCATCCCCTCTCTCAGGGTCGCTCCAGGACCCTCACAGGACCCCCTTCCCCTCCCCTGGCAGACGTTCCCCAGTCCCACAGAGCCGATCCTTCAGCTGCTCCGGGATCCTCACAGTGGCTCCCCACGCCCTCGCAGCCACTTCCAGTCCCCAAAGTCATCCCCTGTCCCCTCACAGCCACTTCCAGTCCCCAAAGTCATCCCCTGTCCCCTCACAGCCGCTCTGGAACCCTCAGATCTACTCCCCGCTCCACTGCAGCCTCTCCCGGACCCTACAGCCAGTCCCAAATGCTCCTGACCCCCTCTCCACGGTCTCACAGCTGCTCCCCAGCCCTMCAGCCAGGTCCGACTGTCCTTAACCTCCTCTCCATCCTCTCACAGCCTCTCCGGGACCCTCACAACCACTGCCGCCCCCCTTTAGCCCCCTCCCCAACCCTTCACACCCGCTACAAGCCCCCTATAATCCTGTTCCCATCCCTCACAGCCCCCTCACCCCATGGCGCTCGTTCTCAGCTCTCCCCGGCGCTGCCCTCACGTTCCCCGCAGTGTTCCCCTCACCTTCAGCAGATCCAGCGGGTGCGTGCAGCAGGCGGCCCCGGACGAGGCGAGGCCGCCGAAATACCACCGCGAAACGCGCTGCTCCGCCATGGGCGCCGTTCTGCCGCAGGCCCCGCCCCCACCGGGCACAGGCCCCGCCCCCTCCCGTTAAACCCCGCCCCTCCCGGTACCGGAAGGGGGG
>NW_026623685.1:260259-275077 GCF_030028575.1 Malurus melanocephalus | reverse complement strand
GAGGCGGGGGATGCACAGGTACAAAGGACAGTTTTAGCGGGCACACGCACACGGCAGGCAGGATCAGTGGGTTATCCTGAATGCTCATTCCCACCCCTCACACACCTCCACAATCTGTGGAATCGGGCTCTTCCCAGTAATTAACAGAGGTGAGACCATCAGCAAAAGGCAGTGTGAGGAGCGGGCTGATGTGCTGCTACAAACTGCCACTACCTGAAGGGAACCTGTGAGAAAGATGGGGAGAGACTGTTTACAAAAGCAGGTAGTGACAGGGCAAAGGGGAACGGCTTCAAACTTAAGAGTACGTTTAGATTAAATACTARGAAGAAAGTTTTGGCTGTGAGGGTGGTAAGGCCCTGGCACGGGCTGCCCAGAGCTGTGGCTGCCCCATCCCTGGACGGGTTCAAGGCCAAGGTGGATGGGGCTTGGAGCAACCTGCGACAGTGAAAGGTGCTCCTGCCCAGGGCAAGGGGTTGGAATGAGATGATCTTTCAATCCTTCCACCCTAAACCATTTTGATTCATTAAACGGAGAGGCACGGGTATAACTGGCACTTGAGAAAGATGAATCATTTTACAGGGTTTTTTTATATTTATAAGGTAGAGTTCATGGTGATGGCAGGAGGCAGCAGCTCCACCAAAGCACACAGCATTCTTTGTGAGAGTGCTCCAACTGTGCCTTGTGCACTAGGAAAGGTCCGGAGCCCGGCTTGGGCAGAAGCTGTAGCACCAGTCTCTCTCCAGGGTGAGACTACTCCAGAACAACAGTCCCTCCTGCCGCCTCCAGCGCTGCTTTGATCTTCTCTGCTTCCTCCTTGGAGGCATTCGCCTTGATCTCCTGCGGAAGGGACTCCACCAGCTTCTTTGCCTGGGACAGGGACAAAGTACAAGGCTTGTAAACTGGCTTTCACTAACTGGATTATTGGATTTAGAGCCATGATCCTGACCTCTGCTAAAGCCAACCGTGGTAACTCATCACCGACCGGTACAAACCMCAAGACTTTCACTTGAACTACAGCACATCTCACCAGAAGGCAGCTAAATCTGACTGCAAGCGATGGCACATGCACTGGAAAACCTTCCAGCACGTSCCTGGTAGTCCCAGCTGTGCACCCTGGCACAGTGTAGGGTGAGGCACAGCCCCATGCACTCTCCTGCCCCGTCAGTGCCCACCCGGCCCGGGCTGTGCAGTGCCCGTGTTTTGGTGCACATACCTGTGCCAGCAGGAGGGGAGGCACAGCAGAGTCTGGACACAGCTGCACTGGGTAAAACACAGCTTCAGCACAGACAACTGGACGACACAGCATACTGACATTTTAGGGGTTTTATAAGCAAAACTACTGGCACTAACTAAGCAGCATTGCAATACTTGAGGCATGCTGAAAAACCGTYGAGCTAACTAAAGTAATTTAATGCAGTGCTGTTATGGAGAAGGCAGCCCAGGGGGACAAGCCTCTGGTGTGGTCAGACCCTCCTGCTCTTACACCCAGCAGCTCTCTGCACAGCACTGCAGGGGTTTAGCACTCACCAGACCAGCCACTGTGCTGGCAGAAAGGTTTTRTCCTTTTGATTTCTGCTGGGCTCAATGGCAATGTATCTGTGGTGGCAGAAAAACACTTTTTTTTTTTTTTTTCTGGTGTTAGAAGGCACAGACGTGCCGGCAGTGCTTGGCGGGGAAGGAATGCCTTTGCTCACCAGGACAGGATCTGCACAGGAGCCTGTTCAGGCTCACTGTGATGAGGACAGGCAGCATAACACAGGTTATTAATTTCTGAACGCTGCTCACCAGGTGCCAATCCATTCTAAAGCAGCCCTGGTCAAGAGAGGCAGCTATTCCTGGTGCTCAGCAKGAAGAAGAGCAGAGCCCAAACCAAGTGGGACCCACACAGCAGCAGAAATGGGGCAGACAGCACGTTCCAAACCCAGCTAGAGCCCAGGGCTGGTGGTAACACAGGGTCAGCATCTGCTGGGGGGCTCCCAACAAACCTCCTGAGGTGCAGCCAGCCTTGCTCTGCCATGTGCTGATCACACAGCTGTCTCACCACGCAGTTCTTGTCACAGGACTGATGCTTGGGTCCCAACAGTGCTCAAAGTCATCACTTGGAAGCTGTGCTTCCCTCCATACCATCAGCAGCTCTACAGACTGATCCCCCAGACACCTCGACTCAAAGGCAGTAAAATTTGCAGTAGAAGTGCTTCAGYTCCACTTTGAACCTCTGCAGGCAGAACCTCTGCAACCATTTGTGTTGTGTTTCACCCAAAGTGCCAGGCTTGGACACTTCACACTTGAGTTTGCCTGCAGTAACTGGCACYGAAGAACAGCTCATCCAACAGGGGCCACATGCTAAGCCAAGCTCATTTAGCATCAGCAGTTAACTATCTGCTGATCATGTCCATTATAGGGTTTGGTATTTCCATATTTGTTTGGGACTGATAATAGATTTACAGCTTTCAGAAGAACCACATTGTCAGTCAGGTAATTATCGCCATGGCACAGCCAAACTTGTACCTGTGCCACTGATTCTCTCTGCTGGCTTTGCAATGCAGCAATAAGAACAGGTCAGAATATCAGAATATCATCAGCAAACCCTTCTGCTCTCCTGGGCTACAACAGGAGCAGATACTGCCAGGGCTGAGAGGTCCATCTTCTCCCAGGAAAGAGGTGGAAACACCACCTATAAAATGAAGGGCTCTGAAAAGAYTGGGAATACTGGACTGCAAGCGTGAATTAGAGAAGCTCATTTAAATTCAGAAATACATTGGCCTTGGGAAAGGCAAGTAGCAAGGGATCCTGGCTACTCCTGAACTGCAAGAAAGCTCACAGCAGCTCTCAGGTTTGGAGAAACTGAGGCTGGCATGGATGTCTGAGTCCTTTGCTCCTCTTTCATTCCCCTGCCTCTGATAAGGGAAAATACCAGACAAAGGTATAACCAAATCCTGCTCCCCATGTCTGCGCTGCGATGCACACAGGCAGACTGGGCTTCTGAACACACAAATGCTGGCCCCCTTTAGACAGAGAGCTGAGGCTGCCGGACCCGTCCAGCCCCGGCTCAGCACCTCCTCACCTGCACGAGGTTCACTCCTGGCACGAAGTTCTTCACCTCCTTGATCAGCTTCACCTTGTCAGTGGCCTTCAGCTCCGTCAGCCGGACGGTGAAATGCGTTTTCTCTTTCTTGAGCGGGACCTGCTCCTCCTCCTGGAAGCAGCCGGAGCGCGGTGAAGCCCCGGGGCCGATCCCACCGCCCCCGCCCGCGGCAGCCCCGGGRCCCCGCTCCCGCCCCTCCCGGAGCCCCCGGTACCTGCGGAGCCGCCTGCGCGGGCAGGAGGGAGGCGGCGGCGGCCGCGGGCATCACCCCCACGTCCGGGATCTTGAGCGTCTCCTGCGGGCAGAGCAGCGGCACCCGCGGCCGGTCAGGCGAGGCACGGGGCCGGGCCGGGACGAGCCGGGATAGGCCGGGAACAACCGGGCCAGGCCGAGTCGGGAAAAGCCGGGAACAGCCGCGTTAGGCCGGGAACAACCGGGAACAGCCGCGTTAGGCCGGGCCGGCCCCGCACCCACCTTGAGCAGCGCGTTGAGATCGGCCACCTCCAGCAGCGTCAGCCCCGCGATGTCCCGCACCAGCTGCCGCACCTTGGGCGAGTACTCCTTGGCCGCCGTGTCCAGCGGTGCCCCGGCCAGCGCCTCCGAGCGCCGCGCGGGGCCGGTGCCGAGCGCCCGGAGCCCGGCGGGGGGGACGCGGAGCGGGGACAGAGGGGACAGCGAGCGGGGGGACAGCGGGGCCAGCAGCGCCCGGCGGGCGGCGGGCAGAGCCGCGGGCACGGCCGCGGGCACAGCGGGCAGCATGGCGGCCCCGAGCACACCGAGCTCCCCCGCTCCCGGCTCGCCCCGCGCTGCCGCTCCCGCTGCCCTGGGCGGCGCTCGGTACCGACACAGCCAATGCTGACACAGGCACAGCGAACCGATGGGCCATGGGAGATGTAGGCAAAATCGGGCAGAATGGAAAAGCAGAATCGACCGCRATAAATCCTTTACTATTTATAACGATCAGTTCTAAAGAAGAGTCGAAAAAATGTCACTTCTGATCGAACAGAAATTAGTTTCTCTACAGAATGTTTGGAAGAATTTGGAAGAATCACTGTACACCACGGTTAATAGTAAAATTGAAGCTTAATGAATGCAAACTAAAACAAAGATAAAGTCGGAAAGCGTTGTCATTTTACCTTTTTGACTTTCACTAATTGCAGTAACTCATCCTAAGGCTCCATAAATCTTAATAATTTAGGACTATCCATCTACAGCATAGAAACATTCCAGACACTGTAGGAAGGAAATTCACGTGGCCGTATTTGAGCAGAAGCTGGCCAGCGCTGCGGGGGAAAGCACAAAGGGATSTGCACACGAGCCCGCTGTTCGTTCCAATACTTTATTGTCACCGTTAGCGCTCGGTGTCCCCTGCCAGGGGTGGGGACGGGGACAGACCCGGCCCAGCAAAGGGTCCCGGGCCCGCGAGGGCGCTGCAGGGAGCGGGGATGGGGCGAAGCTGGTGCCGGGGGCCGGGCAGGGCTGAAGCCTCGGGGGCTGTGGCCACAAGCCCCGGGGCAACGACAGGGACGGGCTGAGCCCCCGCCCGRCCCCAGGGACCACCAGCTGCCGGGGATGGGTGGGTGGGTGAGCCAGGGGGCTGCTGTGCCCCTGCCCCTTGGTCCCAGAGCCGGCAGCAGTAGCCTGTGGCCCCACAGCCCCGGGACATGGGCCAGAGGGCAGGATGAGTAGTCGAAGTACAGAGTGATTTCAGATGAAGAGTAGTGTTACACAGGACCCACAGGAACCCCGGGATCCCTGTGCCCTGTAGCTGCATCAGTCAAACGAGATGAGCTGGGCCTCTCCGCTGCCRGGGGGCTGCTGCCCAGGGGCAGGCGCTGGTGGGGGCTGCTGCTGGGGGGGACCCCCGGCTGGGGCCACCTGCAAGAGAGGAGGCAGTTTGGTTAGCATGTGGCTTCCTCAGAACATGTGCACCACTGGATGCCGAGCCCTTGGCCAGGGGCACGCACCTGCTGGTAGAG
Organism: Malurus melanocephalus; assembly: GCF_030028575.1. Taxonomy (NCBI): domain Eukaryota; kingdom Metazoa; phylum Chordata; class Aves; order Passeriformes; family Maluridae; genus Malurus; species Malurus melanocephalus. Next base: position 270,013 of record NW_026623685.1, on the reverse strand, counting down.
AGGCTGCTGCCCGGGCAAGTAGGACTGCTGGGCTGGCAGGCTGCTCAGAGCTGTGTCCTGGCTTGGCATGGCAGACATGAGACCCTGTGTAAACGAGGGAGTGGCTCTCAGAGGGAGCACCCACACACAGGGCAGTGGTGACAGCCCCCACCCTCCAGCAGAGCTCTCCCAGGATGGCTCCATGGCCTGGAGCTCACCCACACCTCGTCCCCCATGCCCAGGCAGGGAGTGCTCACCTGCATGTTGTAGGGCTGGTAGCCCATGGAGACAGACTGGCTGCCCATGTAAGCCATGGTGCCTGACTGGGGTGCCTGCGAGATGGCTGGGATGCTCTGTGACTGTGAGGCTGCAGTCTGTGGGGAGAGGCTGGTGAGAGCTGGAATGGGCAGCACATCTCCAGACAAGGCCCTTGAGCCCAGGACTAGCTGTGACTCCAGCCCACTCCCACCGCAAGAGCAGCAGATCTGGAGATCTGGGACCAACAAGCCCATCCTCCCTTCTGCTCAGAGATCCCATTGCCAAGTTTGGGKACATTGCCCAGCCTCACAGAATGCCCCAGCCCTTGCCCAGTTGCTGCAGGCTGTGCTGCCTCACTTGCCTGGTAGCCCTGTGTGGGTGTGGGCTGGTAGGACGAATATGCCGGGGTGGTGGTGGGCACCGCCGGCCCCTGCTGAGGCCCCTGCCCAGCACTGGTGCCTGGCTGGTACATGTAGGCATTCACCATGCTGGGATCTGGGTGGAGAGAGCAGAGTTTAGAGCGACCACGTGGGGCTCACCCCCATGTCCTTGGCTGAAGTGCCCCACGTACCCGTCCCGGTGACAGGCATGGCAGCGTACGGCCCCGTTCCCCCTTGTGCAGCCTGGTTCATGTACACGCTGTGCATGGGAGAGCCCTCCACAGAGCCGGCGGGGCTGAAGGTGCCAGGGAAGCTGGTGGGCCCAGAGGGCTGGTAGATCACCCCGCTGGCTGCGGGCATGGCCTGGAGCTGTGCGAGAAGGAAAGCCAGCTTTAGGCTGCAGTCCCTGGAACCTGGCAGGAGGGTGCCTGCCCCAGAGGCTGTACCTGGGCGTAAGGCAGTGAGAAAGCTGGCATCTGGGCTCTCATCTGGATGGTCTGCTTCTGCTGCTCCAGGCGCAGCTGCCTCTCCTTCTCCTGCTCCTGCAGTCGCTGGATGGCCAACTGACGCTGCATCTCCAGGTACTCCTGGGGAACATGGCACTGGTGGCTGGGAGCAGAGATACCACACACCTCTSCTAGCAGAGCAGCCATCCCTGCCAGCCCTGGCCCGGGCCTGCAATACCCTGGACACACTTCCCTGCCTCACCTGCTTCTTTTGCCTCATRATCTCCAGCTTCTGTGCCAGCTGGATCTGGCGCTGGCGCTCTGCCTCCTCYGCTGCACGGCGCAGCTTCTCCTGGTGCTCCTCCCGCAGCGCGTTCAGAGCCCCACGCGCATCCCGGATCTGCGCCAGTTTGTCCTGCAGGCCTTCATAGTACACTGGGGAGGGAAGGGACAGCTTCAGGAACAGGGGACACAGCACTGGGACTGCCCCTGCATCCACACTAGCTCCTCTCCAGTGAGACTGCAGCACGGCAATGCTGAACCCCAGCCCTGGGGAAGCCCTGGCTGCTCTCCACCCGCACGCAGGGCCAGCAGCTCCCCCAGCTCCCACGCACGCCTGCGCTCGTCCAGCTGGTTGAGCAGCTCCAGCAGCTGTGGGTGCATGTTGTTGATGGACTGGAAGAGGGACAGCACGGCAGAGTCGTTGGTGATGCTGCGGCCTCGCATGTGGTTGCTCTTCATGCGGTTGACGAAGGTGGTGACGGCGTTCTGCAGTGCCTTCAGGAACTGCTCGTGGTTCTCCTCAGACTCTCCATTCTGGTACTGCTGCTGGAAGGAAGGATGGGGTAGCCACTCAGCTGCCACCTCCCAGTGCCAAGAGCCAGCAGCCAGCCTGAAGAGCCAAAGTCGGGTGCTTCTTGCCCCTTGTAGGTGTCAGACCCAGGCCCAGGYCCCCTCTTACCTCAACCACCCCGAGAGGAGCAGGGTGGGCTTCCCCAGGCTGCACACCCGGCTCTGTCAGGGACAGGGGTGCTGACGGTGTGGGGCTCTTGCGAACCTCCTCCTGTTTCTTCTCCCAGTAGTTGCGGTTCAGGTACCGAGCCAGCTGCCAGAAGAGAAGGAAGATGAACATTGCTGCCTCACAGGAGCAAGTCTCTGCTGCAGACTAGCAGGGCCAGGATCCTCACCTCTGGGTCAATGTCCTCGGCCAAGGGAGCAGAGGAATTCTGGAAAGAAACAAATGGGGAAATGCAGTTCAGCAAAACCACAGATCCGCAGGTCCCACACAGATCCCCAGCTCGGACCTGGCCATGTGTGACCACCAGTGCTGAGCAGCAGTGACAGCCTCACAGGGGACACACACTGGTGCACTGGAGGCACCCCAGTGCCAGCTGAGAACACACCTTCTTGCTCAAAACACAGTGAAGGAGCAAGGGGTTGAACAGGGCAAGTATTTTCCCTCAGAATGGGTAAGAAATTGGACACAAGCAGGGTAGACTTGGGCTCAGGAAGTGGCCTGTCTTCAGCTATTTCACACAGAGGAGCTGCCACGGACWTACCACAGGCGGGGAGTAGAGTGTGCTGACCGGGGGAGCTGATGATGTGACAGGAGTGGGCTCAGCCTTAGGGTACATGGAGTAGGTTGTTTTCTGCCTCTGCAAAAGAGAAAATTGCCAACTCAGAGAGAGTTCTGACTTCTCCAAACCAACCACAACACAGTCTGTGCCTGGCTCTTTCACCCTGTCATCACAGAGGCCTTGAGCCTTGCTCACACTAGGACATGTCCAGTGATCTATTATGGCCCAGCACAGCTGGGCTGAAGAGCAATGACCCCCCCATATCCCAGGAGGGAACAAACCATTCTCTCTTTCTCCTCAGCCTCTGACTGAGACAAGGCAATGGCCAGCTGGAGCTCCTCCTCCTCYTGCAGAGCTGTCTCATCACGCTTTGGAGGCAGCTGGAAGTGAAAAGATGGAGCTGGTCAGTAATGGGATCAACAAACAGGCCAGGATCAGCAGATCCCCTACAGAACAGCCACTCACCTGGGACTGCTGAGAGAGGGGGCTGGTCAGGTACTCAGGGGGCAGYTCAGAGGTGGCAGCAGCTTTACCTTCAGTTTTCCTGTAGGGACAGGTGACAGTATGGACTGAATGCCCCAGCTCTGCATCCCAGCAGCAAACCCCACTCCCAGGAAGGAAAAGGGCCCAGCCCAGCCTGCAAAGCCCTCGCTGTGCTCTGCAGGGCTTCACACCATGCTTCCCCCTCACACTCCCAGCTGTGGCAGGAAAAGAAACCCACCACAAAGGGTACTGACTTGTTGAGGTGTTCGTAGCASGGCTCACAGACTCTCACTTCCTTCTCAATCCCAAACTTGGGGATGGTGGAGTACTTGGAGGAGCATTTCCCACAGAAGATCTGCCCACAGGCCCGGCAGTGATGCTGTGAAGGACAGGAGACGTGAGTGGGGTGGCAGGACATTCTTTCTCCTTTAGCCAACATCACTCAGACACTCCTAGCATTCCCTGCCAGCAGAAGGAAACATGGTCTGTCCCAGCACCTTCCACACAGCAATTCCTGCAGGGAGCTCTGCAAATCCCTGCACAGAGCAGGGAAGCAGAGGGGCAGGAGCAGCACCCACCTTCCGTGTCACAACACCAAACTGCACCCGGCACCGGTGACACTCCTCTGCATCCACCCAGTCTGGAGCCTGTCGGGGTAAGGAAATGTGTCAGAGAGAGGAGAGCACCTGCACTGGGCCTTTCAGGAGCTCTGAGGGCTAACAGGGCTCTCATGGGGGCTAACAGGGCTCTGAGGCTAACAGGGCTCTCATGCCTCAGGGGGAGACTGCAGGCACTTGCAGCTCAACAGAAAATACTAATCCCCCAAGTATCCCCTCTAGTGTTCCTTAGAGACAGTGATGCCTTCCCAGCCAGTACAAGACTCAACAGGAAAATGTTTGCCCAGCAATCACTTTAGCAGTGCCCTGCTGCCCACATCCAGCCTGCCAAGCTGCTGCCAGGCCAGCGAGCAGGAGGAATAACAGGATTGGCTCCGAATCCTGGTCAGTTCTCCCAGCAAGGTCTCCAATCTGCACAAAGTGTTGGAATGCAAGAGCAGGTTTGGCAGGAAGGGGATGGCAAAACAGATCTGTGCCCCAGTGGCAGCTGCTTTGCCCCAGCACAGAGCTCACCCTCTCGGCAGCGAACATGGCATCACTCTCCTTGAACTCGGGGAAGACGTGACCTGTGGGACAAGAAATGCACTGCTGTTGTTGTCAGAGGAATCCTCTGGCACGTGAAGGCCGTGGTGCTGCAAGCTCATGCTGTAGGTGCCAGCTCTGCACCAGCTGCTGTCCTGATCAGCACCTCTGACACACCACCACAGCCTCCCCTCAGTCATGGCCTCAGGACAATCCCCAACATTTCCCTGGCACACGCACAAGGGACACCACAGGCCCCCAGATAAGGCAGATTAGCTCTAGGGGACACTGCTGTCCTGGCACAGAAGGGAAAATGTCACACCAACACTGCCAGGAAGTGTAAGTGTGGACCCATCCTGGGAGCACGAACAGAAGATTGTGAGGAACTGCCCCACAGCAAATCCCTCCCAGATGACATGGTGACTTGCTGCCAGTCTCCCTATGCACAGCAGCAGCTCCTGCTTTTCAGGGCTCCCTGCCAGGCCTGAGGTGCTGGAGGCCCAGAGCAAGGCAGTCCCAGCTCTGGGACCACTGGGCAATCCCAGTTCTGGAACCACTGGGCAGTCCCAGTTCTGGGACCACTGGGCAGTCCCAGTTCTGGAACCACTGGGCAATGCCAGTTCTGGGGCTGTCCCATCTTTGCAGTGGGGTTTAGTCATCCTGAGGGGCTGTCGGGTATGGGAAACCAAGGAAGAGCTCAGTGTTTCAGGTCTGGATTTTGCTCACACCAGGAGTGTTCCCCCACCTGTGGCCCCAGTCCTCACCTTCCACYTTCATGATCTGATAGGTGTCCTGCACCACTTTGTACTTGGGCTCGTTGCGGAAGGCATGAGCCCAGGCCTGGATCAGGTACAGGATCTTACTGCGGACACTCGTTTCCACTTGCCTCTGCACAGGAAGGGAGGAGAAAAAACATCTGAGAAAATGCCCCTGAAACCCAAAGGATGGTGTGAACCCCCTGAAGGGCAGCCAGAGATACCACTCAGGAAACAGAGAGTTTAGAGTACTCAGGAGAGATAAGAGCTGTCAGAAACCTGCAGAAAGAACAGCACAGCACAGATGAGAGACCCCTTCAGCTCTTGCCAGCACGAACAACAAAACATCCCTTGGAGCAGCACAGACCAACTGAACTGAGAGCTGTGGCCTCCATGTTTAGAGCAAATGTCCAGTGGCTCTGTGKCCTGCCCAGCAGCTTTGTCCACCCCTGACAAGTGCCCATCACACACTCAGAACACAGTGGGACCCTCACTGCCCAGCACAGCACAGCCTGCCTTGCCTTCTCACTGGCACTGGTGGCAGGGGGTGCCTGGACAGTGCCAGCACCTCCAGCCCAGGAGAACTCAAATCCATCTCAGGATGTGACACAGTGAGGACAGCTGGGAYAGCTGCCCTTTGGAGGCAGGGACAACTGCATCACAGTTCAAGGAACTGGAGAAAAGTTGGCAAGCCTGTTGTGACCTCAGCCAGCTTCTGAGCTGCCGTGTCATCAGCTGCCTGAGTGATCACATCCACATGACTGTTCCAGAATCCACAGGAAGCACAGGAGCACTGTCAAGCTCTGATTTCAGCCAAGACCTTGGCCCACACAGCATCACTTACTGACAATTCCTGGAGCTCCAGCTTCTAGAACATTTGGCAAAATCCCGCATTCCATACATGTCCCAGCCCTGAACCTCATCAAAAGCTGGACTGTTTCAACCAGCATCATAAGCAGCAAAATTCCAAGTGTGGGAGGAGAATGGGGCAGTTGTGAAACTCCTGAGGCAAGCAAGGACTGCGAGAAGCACAAGTCCCTGGATGTGATGGATCTCCTGAGCCCCGGGAGCAGCTSTGCTACCACACCTGGCTGTGGCAGTGCTCCTCCTCAGGAGAGGATCTTGCAGGGACACTGAGTCAGGCCTGACAGGAAGGTGACAGGAGAGACACGCTGCTTGACGTGTGAGGTGATGGAACTCACACAGCTCATCCTCCAAGGATCTGGGTCACCTGTTTGGTTATTTCTGATGGAAGACTGAAGCTGTAAGGAAGGAATAGTACAATGCTAACAAGCTCTTGTCTGGGCACTGCTGTTCTGAGCTGGAAACTGGAGACAGGAGTTCTCATTTGCACTTCACTCATGGAATGCCCCAGTCCAAAGACACTCAAAGCACCAGCAGGCATCAGACTGGTGACAGTAAAAACAGCGTGTCAGCWSCAGCAGCCATGGTCACATCCTGCAGAGCTCCTGAACAACTCAACAGTGAAATGGCTGTGACACACAGGAAGCTCCAGTGGGTTTCTCCTTTGCTGCTTTACCCACCTGTGTGTGTCACMCTGTTCCATGGGAGGGAACTCCCCTGGCTGCTGCCTGGGTCCTGGTACAGGCACCAGACCATCACCAGGTTTCCTTTGCTGTCCCAAGCCAAGGGCTGCATCCAGGTGTGTTTACCATGGAAAGGCCCAGGGCTCTGCAGCACACTGCTCCCATTCACAGCACAGCCAAACCTCTGCTCCCAACACAGCTCCTCTTCCCACAAGCCTTCCTTCACCACCTACACTCACCCCTTCACGCCACATGATAGTTTGCTCTTTACTGAAGTGCTCAGTTCCCTACTGCTCCTTTCCCAAGAGGAAATCAAGAGAGGACACACACATTTCTTCCTGCTGCTGCTGCTTTGCCACAGGAAAAAAATGAGAGTAAAATAAATCTATTTACCTTGAGTATTTCCTTCAGCTCCTCCATGGTCTGTTTATTGGCCACCTCATCATGGACTGTTTGGCCACAGTTTTTAACCACKGACTCCATGACCTGCAATGGCCAAGGACAACATCAGCCTCTGGCTTCCTGCCTCYCCTGCAACCTGTGCAAGCCCCAGGACACATTACAGGCTAAACAYGGGGCACTRTTTYAGCAATGAGGTGTACTGGAACCACRTCAATCCACTCCCTGCACCAGGAACCAGCTGACCTTCCCCTATATGGAGGGTGGGGGCCTCTGCTGCCTGGACACCAACCCCAGGGACAGCGGCCCAAGTCTCAGCTTTGTCTGTTCCAAAACTGAGATGGAACTTAAGCCTGACCATCCCAAAACCTGTGAGACAGAGTCAGGAAGAGGAGGGCTCGGCACTGTGCTGCAGGGATCTGTGCAGTCTGAAGCCCCGCAGTGCTCCCAGCCAGGAGCTCCCAGTTACCTCCAGCGCGTACAGGGCCACGTGGGGATTCTTGTCGTTSACTTTTTTCTTGATGGCGTTGACGGCGTACTTGGCTCTGGTGGGGCAGAGGGGACACGTTCTCAGGGRACTGAGGATCCACAACTGCTGCTGACAACCCACCAACCCCCACCCTGASACGAGGGCACAGTTRGCTCASRAGTSCATGATTCACTGAGCTAAACTGGARAGGAATAAGCACTTTGAAGCTTGGATTTCCCTAAGGATTCCAGGCCAGGGGTAATCTGCAGCCCCCAAGGTCCAGAAGAATGCCAGCACATCAGGGAATGCTGTACAGTGTTTCTGATGCTCTTATGGAAGGATATAATGAGCTGTGTGCTACCACGGGCTGGCAGGGCCAAGACCCTCAGAGGGTGTCCCCTCTTGCACAGACAGAGTCCCACAGCGCGTCCAAAGCCCAGCGGCACTTACTGCGTGTCTCCCTGGCGGATCATGTCGCAGATCTGCAGGATGGATTCCCAGTCTGTCTCCAGCAGCAGCTGGCTCGTGGCCTTGTCTGCAATGACCAAAGGCAGGGTTCCGCCGTGAGCCGCGCTGCTCCCGGGCCCCGCTCCGCCACCGCCGCGTCCCCGCGACCGCTCCGGGCGTGGCGCTGCCCGAGCCTCGGGACAATCCCCGATTTCACCCGACAGCACCGACCCTCCGCTCCGGCACCGCGGGCCGCTCGCTATCCCGGTCCCGCCCCGAAACCGATGGGGCCCGGACAGTGCCGTGCTCCGGGCCCGCCCGCTGCCGGAGCCGAGCGCTGCGGACCCCGCGCCCCGTTCCCGTTCCCGTTCCCGTTCCCGTTCCCGTTCCCGTTCCCGTCCCGCGGCGGTACCGAGGAGCCGCTCGAAGGTGCCGCCGCCGCGCCCCATGGTGTCCGTGTCCGCCCGCCGCCGCCGCCGCTCCGGCCCCGTTCCGGTCCCGCTCCGGTCCCGCCCCGCCCCGGCCCTGCCGCTTCCGCTTCCGCTTCCGCCTCCGCCGCCGCCGCCGCCGGGCGGGGCCATGGCCGCGGGGCGCTCCCCGAGCACCTTCCTGCTGCTGGGGGCGGCGGGCGGCGGCAAGAGCCTGCTGGTGCGGCGGCTGCGCCATATCCCGGGGGCACCGGGGCACCGGGGGGCACCGGGAGGGCGGGAGGGACGCACCGGCGCGGGGTCCCGTTCCCGTTCCCGTTCCCGTTCCCGTCCCGTTCCCGGTCCTTAACGCGACACACAGCTGAGCGTGGAGGAGCCCGCGGAGCTGGGCGAGCCCCCGGCCACGCTGCCCACGGTAGGAGGGCCCGGCGGGGCCGAGCGGCACCGGGACGGGCGGGGGCTCGGGGCTCCAGGGCCCACCCAGCCCGGCTCCTGTCCCGCAGGTCGGCACCAACCTGACGGACCTGCGGCTGCCGCCCAGAGTGACCGTGCGGGAGCTGGGCGGCTGCATGGGACCCATCTGGCCCAGCTACTACAGCGAGTGCAGCGCTCTCCTGGTGAGCAGCACCGGGGGTCCCGAGGGACGCGGGGACAGGGGCTCCCGGGCCGGGCCGTCCCCTCGGTCTGGCCCCGTGCTGGGATTTCCCTGCTCCGTGCTCTGCTCTGGGCACACCCGCACCCGCTTTCCTCTCTCCCTGCAGTTCGTGGTGGACGCCTCCAATCCCACCCAGGTCTCCTCGTCCTGCATCCAGCTGCTCTCTGTCCTCTCCGCAAAGCCGCTCGCATCCGTACCTGTCCTGGTGCTCTTCAACAAGATGTGAGGAGGGTCATTCTAAGGGTGGGGGTACCTGGAGCAGCAGCTCTGCTTTGCTGCAATTGCAGCCTGGGCTGGGCTGGGCTGGGCCTGGCTGAGCTGGGCTGGGCTGGGCTGGGCTGGGCTGGGGGCCATCGTGCTGGACTGACCCAGGTCCCCTGTCCCCGCTGCAGTGACCTGCCCTGCTACATGTCGCTGGCAGAGATGAAGTCGCTGTTCCGCATGCAGGACATCGTGTCCTGTGCTACGCAGCCCATCACCATGCTGGAGATCAGTGCCCGCGATGGCACCGGCCTGGCCGATGTCCTGCAGTGGCTTCGGGCTGCCCTCAGAGAGCCCGGCTGAGTCCAGCCCTGCCGCGGGCCAGGACCATCCTGGCATGGAGGAACGTGGCAGAGGAGCAGCTGCCCTGCCTGAGGCTGGCAGCAGAGCCCGGGACAGTGTCTTGGGCTGTTGATGGACTGGATCCCTGTGGGACTTCACAGTAAAMCTCTCACCAAACTGTCCCGGCTGGTGGCTGCCCTGTGCTTGGGGAAAAACCCTGGGCTTTTGGGTAATGGACAAGTGGAGCTG
>NW_026623685.1:247234-259570 GCF_030028575.1 Malurus melanocephalus | reverse complement strand
CAGCTCTGCCATGTCCCAGGGCACTGGGGGTGCCCATGCCCAGCACACAGTGACACATCCTACCCTGGACCTGTCAGTGCTGTGACACTGTGCCATCCCAGGGCCTGGAGCTGCCAGCTGGGAGCTGCTCCAGTGGCCCGAGGGAGTGGCTCTTGGTGCTCAGCTCTGCAGATACTGCATTGCAATGGYGAGTGGGAGTGGGGTGGCAATGGCCTTTGCTCCAGCACAGTGAGCTGMACTGGGCCTGCCCCAGGCAGCCCCAGGGGGAAGCAGGTGGTGCCAGGGAGCCCAGGCACACCCTGACAGAGCTTCTGAGTCACCAGCAGCACTGACACTCCAACCCCACCTACCTGCTTCCAGCCCAACAGGTCCAGACACCACAGAATCCTGCACAGGAGTGCTTTAATGAGCCAGGTCAGCGTGAGCCTGCACAGTCCCTGTCCAATCTACCAGGGTGATTCTTGCACGTCCATCCCACCAGCCAGCAGCACTGCAGGGCTGCCACGGGTGGCCCAGTGACCTTGTTTCTGGGACTGGGACTGGGACTGGGACTGGGACTGGCTAGCTGCTGTCCTGCTGAGCCAGGCACTGGGCTGGAGCGGGGTCACGGCTGTTACAGCTCCTGGCTCTGTGCTTGCTGCCCCTTGGCAGTGGGAAGGGGGTTGTGGAGAAAGCTCCATGGTCTCCAGAGGATTCTGAAAACAGCCCAGGGTGTGTTGGCGGGACAGAGAGTTGAAGAGATGTTCTCTGCAAGCAGTGACGTCCCACAGAGAATGGCTGTGCTGGTGAGGCAGTCCTGCATGGAGCTGTGCCCTGGGGTGTGACAGCAGTCCTGCTCCTGTACCTGCAGCATCCCAGCAGCTCCAAGGATTGTGCATCCCTTGGGACACACAGAGTAACATCAGTGTAACCYGGCCAAGCTCTGGGTACGCTGGCAGCCCCTTCTCACCGCCCTTCAGCTGGCCTCACCTGGGATTCAGGAATGKCTGTCTCTCTGCTTGTAAATGGAGTGAAGCTTCTGAATGAGAAATCCCTTATCTTCCCCTTCCTGCAACATCAGAGAGAGCAGTGAGCAGCAGTGGTGTGGGCGAGGGGCAGCACTGCTGGGGCCAGATCTGAATTGGCAGCGCTGGTGCTGGAGCAGACCCCGGTGCTGACACAGCCAGGATGGGCAGGGCAGAGCTCACGCACGTTGGCAATCTGCTTCTGGAGCAGGCAGATGACCCTCTGGAGGCCTCTCACCATCTGGATGTTGAAGTAGATAACAGCTCTGCAATGACAGCAGGACGGGATGGTGGCAGCTCAGCAGAGCTGAGGGACACTGCTGCTGTCACAGTGTTCTGGAGTGAGACCTTGGCTCCCAGTCCCACTCACAGCTGTTCCAGCCCTCAAAGAGAGGGCTCAGGTTCAGCCCTGGCCTTGGGTCCATACTCACATCACAGCCAYGGATGCGAAGAACAGGAGGGAGGTGTTCTCCAACAGGTGCTGGTAGACCCAGGCAAACCAAGTGATGTTTGGATTGGACTGTTCCAGTACTAGCACCCACCTCTTCCCTGATTTGTAGATGGTTTCCAGCCCCTGGAAGGGACCACAGAKTTCTGATGGCCGCACCCTGAGCAAACAGACCAAGAGGGCATTCAGAGCAATGGGCAGCCAAAAACTGCCACCCCCAGCCTGAGGCACTGCAGAGCCCCAGCCTGTCCCCAGCATTGCCAGGGCTGSACAAGAGTCCTCATCCCTGTGTCCTGCACCAGGAACAGCCTGGAGGAGGCGGGCACAGGCAGCAGCTGGGAACACCTCCCTTCCCTGGGGCAGCACCTCACATCCTGCAGCTGGGCAATGACAAGGACAGGGACCCTGTGCCCTGAGCCATGGCCTGGTGGGTACTCACGACCAGATGGTGTAGGAGAGGAAGGCAGCTGCACCCACGAAGGAGGGGAAGCACAGCAGGGTGATGAATACGGTGCTCATGCGTGATGTTTGCCAGGGCTTGCTGGGGGCCTGGCAGTTCCACATCAGGCTGCTCTGCAGACGGGGAGCAGTGTCCCATGGGCTGCTGACTCCTGGAGAGCAGCCCCCACCCTGCTGTCCCCTCTCACCCAACCACTGGCAGCTGAGTGAGCTCGGGACGCCCTGTCCCCAACAACCCYGACAGTGCCACCAGATGAGGCTGCTCCATGGGCCCCATTGCTGCACAGAGACTGACAGTGACAGAGCAGTGTCACCCCATGACAGGGGGTTACAGGGGCGGGGGGAAATCACACCTTTTTGATATAGAACAACAGCAGCARCTTCAACATCTGCACAGCTGGCAGGAGCGGAGCGAAGAGAATGCCCAGCCTGGGAAAGATGAGCTTGCCTGGGTCTGAGCCGCAGGGGAGACAGYGCTGGGCACAGCTGCAGCACCCACAGGCTCCTGGCGACTGCCAGGTATTTGCCAGGCAGAAACAGCTCACCAGGTCAGGGTCTGCCCGTAGATCAGCTCCAGCACATTTCGGGCAATATCAAACTCTGGCCTGGGCTTTGTCTTCAGCCTTTTCTCCAGGATCAGCCTGGGGAGGAGTGGAACTCTGCTCCCAAACTGCCTGGGGGGACCCTCGCACCTCACATTCCCCTCAATGGCAGCAGAGCACCGGAGAGCTGGCACCATGCAGGGATGCCACAGTGGGGTGACACTGGGACATGTTACCTGCAGATCAGCTCCCCAAAGAGCGTGTCCAGCAAGGTGAATATGAGATCCATCACCATGAAGCGATACAGCTCCTGCCCCACACAGGTCTCCCAGCACTGGGGAAACAATCAAGRGTGGCATASAATCACAGAATGGATTGGGTTRGGAGGAACCCTAAAACTCATCYCTTTCCCCATCCTGCTATGGGCAGAGACACCCTTCYRCTRGACCAGGTTGCTCTGAGTCCTGTCCAACTGGGCCATGAACATGTCCAGGGATAGGGCACCCACAGCTTCTCTGGGAACTTGTGCCAGAGCCTCACCACCCTCACAGGGMAGAATTTATTCTCGATATCTAGTAAGGAAGAAGCCACCAGCTCCTCGCAGAACTGTGTAACCCAGCCCTGCGTGGCCCTGGGGCAGTGGTGCTGACCTCCTCTGTTGTGCAGGTAACACTCCGGCTGAGCCACTGGAAGCACAGCAGGCTGAGAACTGTCGTCTTCAGGATGAAGTTCCTGGGGAGCAGGAGCAGTGCCACAAGTCCCTGAGCCCCGGGAAGGGAGGGGCTGAGCCCCACGAATGGGGTGCCTGTCCCCAAAGCGTCCCTGCGTGCCATRGGTGCAGGATGCTCCCTCCCACAGCCCCAGGCAGCCCACCTGCAGACTGCCACGTAGACCCGGGTCACAGGGGAGTCCTGCTTCTCCCACATGGCCAGCAGGTTGTACAGGTGGGGCATCAGTGCATTGAGGAGAGACACWACAAGGGGCAGGACCAGCAGAATGGCTTCTCGCTGCCATCTGCCACTGGCCCGTGCTCGCTGCTCCTGCTGAACCTGTGAGCAGGGAGCAGAGTGAGTGCACAGCTGTCAGCAGCCAGGGATGGGYATGGTGTACCTGGGGAGAGCAGCAAACAGGAGCAGATCCTGTCCCTGCCKCTGTCCTCAGCATCCCAGCCCTGTCCCTCCAAGCCCAGGGCAGGGGATSCAGCACTCACCACGTGCATGTGCTGGGAGATGTAGTGCACAGCCAGGGCACAGCCCAGCACCGAGCCCAGTGCCAGCGCCCAGGCCAGCAGTGTCACCGTGCAGTGACCCAGCCACTGGCAGCAGCTCCGGGAGCGGGACAGGGAGCGCTGCTCCACCAGCAGCTCCTGAAGAGAACAGTGGCAGAGCTGCCAAACCTCCTTGGTTTGGTCCCACTGCACTGCAGCAGGAGCCACGGGGTGATGGACAAAGGTGCAAGGTTGGGCTCTGGGGTGTTTTGCATCGCCCAGCTCCTCACCTTCAGCTGGGTGCAGATGTTCTCACACCGCAGCTTCACTGAGCGTCTCTGGGTCACCTTGAAGTCCCAGGCACAGAAGACTTTGATGGCCAAGTCCTCCGGGGAGCTCCCCACACTCTCCCGAAAGGAGCGGGACACACTGCAGTGAGGAGAAGGGCGTTAGAGCCKGGGGCTGGGTGGAGGAAGGCTGGCAGTGCCACAGGGGCTGCTGACCCACCTGTACACCAGCAGGATGCAGGTGACRAGGAATGACACCCCAACGCTGAACAGGTAGGCCAGTGGCATGTTGTACGGGAGCAGGGGGGCTGCAAGGGGGCACGTGCTGCCCTCGGGACTGGAGGAGCAGGGGTCATTCAAGGTGACGTTGCTGTAGTAGCCGTAGTACAACAGCGAGTGTGTGAAGTAGCCCTGCAAAAAAGCACAATGGGGTCCACAGTGACCTTGGCAGTGCCTGAGCTCCCTGCTCAGCCTGACACCTCTGTGCCAGCCTCAGGGACACAGAGCCTTGGGCTGTGGCAGCACCCCCACAGCTCTGTGGGGCCCAGCCTTGCAAGGACAAAAACTGGGGTATTACTGCAGTGGAAATGTGGGGCTGGCCCCAGGCTTGGGGCAGCCTCTGACCTGGGGGTGCCTGGGCCGTGCTTACCGCTCCTGTGAGGAGCTCGAGGCCAGTGAAGGGCTGGGGGCTGACTGATGCAGGGGGGTACACAGCCTGCAGGACCACCACAAAGACCAGGAGAATGAGGAATGAAAAGAAGTTGAACATAAGGAGTGTCTTGAGGAAGAGGAAGTAGGAGAGCACACTGGAGCCAAAGCGACCCCCAATCTGCTTGAGGGCATAGTGCCAGGGCTGYGCAGTGCGGAGCAGGGAGAGGAGCCTGTACCAGAGACCTCGGCAGCCCTGGGGAGAGAAAAATGGGGACAGCATTGGGGCTGGAGCCTGCACTGGAGCCCTCACAGCCTCTGTGCAGACCTGTGCCCTGACTTACGAGGATGACGCAGACYTTGGACCAAGCACAGGAGGAGAAGGGGGCCCAGGAATGGGTGTGCTGCCTCAGGGGCCCCCTCTGCCCGTTCAGCCGCCGCCTGCCAGCAGAGAGGGGTGTCAGAGGGTACCCCAGGTCCTGGGATGGCTCTGCCTATGGGAGCCCTGCCGGGCTGAGGCTGACCTACCGAAGGATGCGTTTCTCTGCCAGGCTGAGGGGCATGGTGAGCAGCATGTGGCTGCACTGGTTGGGTGAGACACTCAGCAGCTCCTTCACCAGCAGGCTCCGCTTGTCTGGGGCACAAGGGGCTCAGTGGGACACAGCTGCCAAGTCACAGCATGCCTGTCCCAAAGCCAGCAGAGGGACAGTGGCCAGCACTCCCTTCTGACACTCTGGGGACCCTCACCTTCCAGCGTGGCCCTGCTGGGGTCACTCTCCAGGTCGTAGTGGCGCAGGCTGGGCCGTGCTGTGCGGTAAAGCTGCTGCAGGGGTGGGCGGCTGCTCCGGCGCCGCAGCTGCGCCATGCGGTTGCAGTACTGGGAGATGATGGCCCCAAGGCTGCGTCCTGTGGASCAAAGCAGAGCACTGCCTGGGTGGCCATGGATGAGCAGGACAGGCCTGAGAGCTCTCCAAGGGGCTCTGGGACCTGGGTAAGGGCAGGAAAGTTAAGGGCACCTACCGATGGTGCGGCTGGGCATGCTGGCCAAGATCTGCAGGGAGGCAGAGGAGTAGCTGGGGTGCTCCTCACCCTGCCCAGGCTCTCGCCAGCCCATAGCRCTGGCATCTGGAATAGCCAAGCGGGCTGGGGACTCTGGGAAGAAAAAGKAGGATACAGAGCACCTATGGCTCATCCCTGTGTCCCTGCTGCTGTGCTTCAGTGCAGAGGCCAGGTGTGTTCCCTGGTGTGTGCTCTTCCCAGAGCACCCCCTTCTCCAGGGACACTTTCTGTGTTTCCAAGATCCAGTTGGCCCTGGACTGCCCTGGACTGCCCTGGTCAAGGTATCAGTAGGCTCCTAAGAATGCTTTGACCACAGCACTGACATATGGCCCAGCTGGCCCAAACAGGGTCAGGGCTGGGGGATGGCCCTGGGCACACACGCTGTCCCTGGCCTGCCCTGGCTGTGGCTGCAGCACTTTACCTCTGTCCCTCTCCCGCAACTCCATCTCCAGACCTGCCTCGAGCAAGCTGCTCTGCTCCAGGATGAGCTGGTGGAAGGAGGTGTGCAGGGCTCTCTCATTGTCTGGACTGGGCTCCTGGCTGCAGGTGTAAAGGGGAATGGTGGCACCCGGTGCCTGCAGGGCAGTGGATCATAGCTGCGTGCCTCTGGGATGCAGGACCCAGGACACGACAGGGCAGTGGGGTRGGTCACACTCACCCATCGCTCTCAGGGCTCTCGAGGACGTGCAGGGTGATGGAGGGCGGCTGGGACATCCTGCGGGTCCTTCCTACACGGGCCCTGCCGTGGCGAGCAGAGGCGTCACCGGCCCCGCTCCCCACCGGCCCCGCTCCCCACCGGCCCCGTTCCCCACCGGCCCCGCTCCCACCGGCCCCGCTCACCGCCCCTTCCCCGCTTTCCGCGCTGCCGGGACGGGGGACGGAGCCGAGGGCGCTGGGTGCGAGTCGGGAGCATGCGGGACCGCAGAATCTGCGGGGTTAAACCGGGACTAACCCCGGGGCCAGCCCAAGCCGGCGTTAGGAAGGAAGAGCGGGCGGATGGGGCGGTACCGCCGTCGAGCGGGTTCCGCCCGCGTCCCGGGAGTCTTGGGGAGGGACGGACCTTCCGAGCACCATCCCAGTCAAGGGCCGGGACTGGCCCGAGGAGGACACATCGGAGCAGAGACCCCGTGCCCCGGGGTTCCTCCACGCAGTGCCGTCTGTGTCCTCCCCTGCTCTCCCTGCTCCACCGCCCTCGGGCTCCGCAGCATCCCCGGGCCGGGCTAAGGCTGCTTGAGGMRGCCGATACCGGGAAGCGACGGGACSCTCCCGGGAGCTGCCGCTGCCTCCYGTCCGGGTGCGGATCCGCGGGGAGGACGGGGACTACCGAACCCTGTACTGCCCAAAAGCTCCCGTTCCCCAGACCGCTCTTACTGGGTCCCGTCGGGGGCCRGGGAGGAGCTGGCGCTCCGCGTCTCCCGTTGCACCGGGGCAGAAGGAGGGACGGAGCGGGGTATGGGGATGAGATGCGGCCCCAGCGCGGCGCTCTGTGCCCGGGCGGGGGAGCCCCGGTCCCGCCGGACCAAGCTCGCCCCGCCCCGCCCGGGGCTGCCGGAGCGCCCGGGCCGGCCCTCCCTCCCGGGGCGGTGCCGCGCAGGAGCGGCGGTGGAGCGCGATGGAGGSTGGCGGAGGCGCCTACGGGGCGGCCAAGGCCGGCGGTGCCTTCGATCTGCTTCGCTTCGTGCAGCAGCCGCAGGTGCTGGCACGGATCGTCAGCGCGGTGAGTCGGGAGTGCCGTGCCGGGCCGGGACAGCCCCGCCGGCCGCCGTTCCCCCGCCCCGAGCCCGTGTCCCTCGCCCTCCGGCCAAAGCAGCCCCCGAAGGGCGCCCCGCGTGTCGGTGCCGCCCACCGGACACCGGACACCGGACACCGGACACCGGCTCCGCCCCGCAGGTCTTCGCCCTGATCGTGTTCGCCTGCCTGGTCGGGGATGGCTACACGAGCGTGGCCGAGGACCCGCACCTCTTCTGCGTCTTCAACCACAACGAGGACGCCTGTCGCTACGGCATCGGCATCGGCGTCCTCGCCTTCCTCGCCTGCATCTTCTTCTTCATGGTGGACGTCTATTTCCCGCAGATCAGCAACACCACTGACCGCAAGTACCTGGTCCTGGCCGACCTCGGTTTCTCAGGTACCAGACCGCGGGGCAGGGCTGTGCCCTGTGTCGGTGCCACAATGGCTGCCTTGTCCCGTGACGTGGCTGCGGTGCCTGGCCAAGGCAGTCCCTCCCGTCTGGCGTTCTGCCCGCGGGCCATGCGCTGCTGCTGCTGCTCCGTGCCCGAGCAGGGGCTGCTCCTGGCCGGGTGCCTGCCCCAGACCCCACARTGGAGCGGGGCYCGGCCCAGGMACCTGCCCRGAGCAGCAGCACCAGCCCTGGCCCCTCATGCCACTYTYCCCCACAGGTCTCTGGACCTTTCTRTGGTTCATCGGCTTCTGTTTYTTGACCAATCAGTGGTCCTGGACACGGGCTGAGGATGTGTCCATCGGGGCGGATTCTGCCCGCGCTGCCATAACCTTCAGCTTCTTCTCCATCTTCTCCTGGGTAAGTAAACCACCGTGCCCCACTCTGGGGGAGTGCAGAGGGACCCCTGCACTGTACAGCCTGGACTGGCCCTGATGATGTTGCTTCCTCCTCTCTGCAGGGACTCCTGCTCACCTTTGCTTACAAGAGGTACAAAATGGGGGTGGAGGACTTTGCTCAAAGCTATGTGGACCCCAGCCCGGAGGTGTCAACTCCCTACTCCAGCTATCCAAACATCAGCCATGAGAGCTACCAGCAGCCGCCCTTCACCCAGACGGCAGAGCCCCCGGAGGGGTATCAACCACCGCCGGTGTACTGAGTCCCGGATGCGCCTGCGGGACAGCTGCACCAGTGCARTTCCTTCTGTGGGGTGAAGGGAGGGATGTGCAACTTGGAGGGGATGGTGGGATGGGAGGGTGACGGCTGCTTTGTGTGGAGGTGACTGGGTCTCTTCACGGGGTGCAGGAGGGGCCTGGTGCTGGAGCCGAGCTCCTCAGTGGAGGTTCCAGAGCTCAGTGCGTGGTGGGTGATGTGGCACACGGAGATTTGCAGCTGCTGGGTGCACYGACAGCCCTGGCATGGATCAGCCTGTGCTCTCGCTGTGTGCCTTGGGGGGGCTGTGGTTCACACTCCCTGACCCCCAGCCAGGCTCTGCCCCTGTGACTGTTCCCCCGGCCCATCCTATCTCCAGTGCTTCTCCGTCCTGGTGGCTGCATCCCCCCAGTGCCATCTCCCRCTGCTGTAGCACAGCTGGGCCTACCTCCTGCCTGCCCTGGCTTCTGTGCCTTCCTGTCAGCTGCTTCTGGGTGAGCTATTGCCAAAGCCCCCTTCTCTTGCCTCTAACACCAWGCTGTGCCTTCCCCCAGCCTGCACTAGAGCTGCTGGTGATGCGGTTTGGGATCTCTGGGAACCGTGAGCACTGAGATCCCTCAGCAGGGCCATGGCTGCTCCAGCTGAAGAAACTCCTGGAACACTTTCCGTTCCCTTGTGTGCCTCCCCATGRGTGCTGCCTGTGCGAGGCTGTGCTCCTGCACGCTGCCTGTGGCTCCTGCCTGCACTCCAGCCACGCCAGGCGCCTGTGGGGCCGTTGTCTCAGGTTGTGTTTGCTGCTGTGCTGTGGTAAAGCTGTTCCTGGTGGTCATGKGGGCTGTCATGGCTGGGGCCAGTGTTCAAGTAGTTGTTACTGTTGGGTTGGAATAAACTTTTTCACCAAGCCACCATGTGAGCCACCACGTGCTTTTTGTCTGGAGAAGCAGCAAAGGCTGCTGCCCTCTYCCCCAGGCGGGCTGGAGGTGCCAGGCAGGGCAGTGCAGCCCCTGCCAACTGCAAACAGCACACTCATGCTGCTGGCTATTTTTAGGCCATCCTCCTTATGCTCCTTAGTTTGAGTAGAGCTCCAACACCAGGCCCTGCCATCCTGTGACCACTGCAGTGACCAGCCTGTGCTGTCTCCTTGGTCACTGTCAGTGGGACGCAGCAGAACGCGGTAGCAGAAAACACACAWACCCAGGTTTGTTATTCTTTTAATTTAAAGCAGCAGCAGCAGTACCTTCCCCAGCCCTGGGGGAAAAGCTGGGCCTGGTTCTGGAGTACTTGTTAGTACAGTAATTCTCTCTTATAACACAGGGGCAACAGTGGGGGTTCAGACAGCTCTTGGAGCCTTCCAGGCAAACAGCCAAGCCTAAACTCAGATACAGAGGTCTGGTCTGGCCAGAATAAAGAGCTACTGCTCAGAGCCTGTGGATGCTGGCTTCCAGGAAAAAACACTTTTGCAGGGAGTAAGGAAGCAACAGTCTTCCAGAAGTTGAGCCAAACAAGAGGGAAGAGGATCCTTCAGTTTGCTTAGAGCAAAGTAAGTCAGCCTTGAGAATTCTGGAAGGCTGAGGAGGGAGCAAGAGACGTGACTAGAGTGGAGAACCAGCTCCTCAGAGTAGCTGGATCTTCACTGGAATRATTGTCCAAATTTTGGTAGATGAAACACACTGACCCTCCAAACCCCTCATACGTAACACAGCACCAAAGTGGCAGCACCAGCCTTGAACCTGAGAAAAACTGCCCTGAATTTGGAGGAGGCTCTTCCTTGGACCAGTTCTTCCAAAGGACTCTGTCACAGCCTGCTAGAACACAACCAGTCCTTAGAAATTAAGCACCTCCGAAGAATCAGCTGCTGATGAGTCTGTGTCAGTTTAAAAGCTGTCCTACAGCTCTGTGAGAAGGGACAAGTYACCTCAAAGGAAGCTAAAAACAGCATTTAAAATACTAATAGCTGTACAGTGTCTTGAGAAACCTGGAATTTAGCAACAATGCATGAGAGAGAAGGGCTGCATTCACAAGCACCAGAACCAGCACCAGTGGCAGCCTGAGCACGCACAGAGATGAGGACAGGGGGAGCTGGTCAGAGCTGGTGAACAGCAGAACTACTGTTTGTACTGGCTTGACGTGCAGTGCCCCAGGGCCTGTGTTGTGGCAGCATCAGTAACTGCTTGTCTCTGTGTTCTGAGAAGGGAACTCGCTCTAGCCAARTTCTACTTCAGCTTTGCCCAGCACCAGGCCTGGTGGGTCCTCAGTTGTGACGCTCAGTGCAGGAGCAGCGGACGTTGTGTAGGGAGAGCTGAGGCACTCATCAGTTTGTTAAATGTACAGAGAAGCAGACCTGGTGCCCGTGAGCCAGAGCACTGAGCTCCCTTCTCCATTTTCCCAGCAGTCARGTGAAGATCTTCCGAGGGGTAGCTGTCTCCAGCTGCCTCAGGCCCAGRGGCATGTTCTCCTTGTTCTCTGCCTTGGGCTGCTGCGATCGCTTGCAGAAATAGCAGGCTCGGCACACTGAGTGGTACTTGTCGGCTCCTCCAATCACTTCAACCTAGCAGAGAAATTCAGAGAGTGACTACAGAGCCCAGCTCCCTGAGGGAACCTCTCTGGAGCAGCAGGACTGGCAAGGTGAAGCAGTTTTTGTTCCAAGGGAACTCACCTCCCGCTCTGCTCCCAGCCTCTTGGTGTAGGAGGCCTCCCGGAAGCACTCCATGCACACAGCGTTCAGCTTCACCACGCTCTCTGCCAGCGGCACCAGGTTCAGGATGCTCCCAAAGGCCTGTGCAAGAAGGGAAGATGCTGCTGGGTGGGTTCCATGAGGGTCCCAAAGCAGCTACTGTACCAAAATGAGTAACTCTTTTTACCTTTCTCTGGAAAGTCCCGTCCAGAGCAGCAACAATGACAGTTTTTCCACTGTTGGCCATTTTCTCACAGAATTCCACAATGTCTGGGAACTGGAATGGAGTACAGGCACAGCGTAAAGAGGGATGGGAGGCAGCACTTGGCTCCAGATCCCACAGCACATGCCCAGCAGCAGCACCAGGAGCAAGGACTATCAGAGCCATGTGCCCGGTCTGGTAAATGGGCTCCAGTCCTGCCACCCTCTGTCTGCAGGGACTACAGGGAGGGACGGTTTGACTACAGGCACAGAGCAGTTGTACCAAACTGCCCCAGGGCATTTCTTCCCACCCACTCCTACCAGGACTCAGACCTTGGTCTGCACAGGCTGTACCGAGCAGCACGTGTCCCACAGAGCCCAGCAAATTCCCCCCAGCCATGCACTTACGAACTGGCCCTCATCGATGCCAATGACGGCCGCGCTCAGTGCCTCCTGGTAAATGTCCTGGAGAAGCCCGGCAGGTACAGCCTCCATGGTGCTCCTGTGTGCAGGAAGGGTGTGAGGCGGACAGGCCAGGCAGCCCCGGGAAGCGGGGTGTCCTCCTGCTCCCGGAACTCACTTGTCGTGTGTGGACACTCCGGAGGAGCTGTAGCGCGTGTCCTTGGCGTACTTCACCAGCAGGCACCGGTACTGGGCGAGCTGGAATCGGCGTACCCGCCGCATGAGCTCCGTGCTGCAAGAGACGGTGTCAGCGAGCCCCGGCCCTTCCCGTGCCCCCCGGCCCGGCCCTGCCCCGCGCCCCCCGCTCCGGACCTACCTCTTCCCGGAGAACATCGGCCCGAAGATCACCTAAGGGCAGAACGGTGGGGTCAGAACGGCGGGTACACGGGAAGCCCCGGCTCCAGCCAACGCCGGTGGCTCCCTGGGCCCGCAGCCCCCTCAGCCCGGTGACCCGGGGTGGCACCTCTATCTGCCCCTCAGCTCGTTCCCGGTGCGGTACCGTAACGGTATCTGCC
>NW_026623685.1:237904-245251 GCF_030028575.1 Malurus melanocephalus | reverse complement strand
AGCTGGCCCTGCAGCCCCCGGCCCCGTCAGTCTGTGGGGATCTCTCTCCCACAGTAAGGACAGCTCAGGGTTTGCAGCCCCTCCACTGGTGTCGCAGGGGGTGGCAGTGGTGGCGGTGGGCTACGACATCGCCCCTAAAGGTAAGTGCTGCCCTGCAGAGTGTGCAGCTGCCTGTGTGGCCCAGTGCCCTCCAACCCTGCCTTCCAACCCTGCCCTCCAACCCTGCTCTCTGCCCTCTGCCCAGGCCACATGGACTCCATGGTGCTGCAGGTGCGCCRCAGCCTCGTCTTCCTGGTGGAGCAGTACCCCAGGATCAGGTGGGCAGCTCCGGGGTGGGGGCTGGTTGGTGAGAGTGGCTGGGGGCACACATGGCCTGCCCTGGCACCTTGGTCCAAGCACTGGGGAGCGCCTGTGGCTGCCATCCCTGTCACTGCACAAGGCAGCAGCTGATCGTCACTTCCTCTGCATGGAGTAAAGTGTCCCCAGGTGTCCCCAGGTGTCCCCAGGTGTCCCTCTCAGTCGCTCCCTCCTTCCAGAGGCATCTACTTGTGCGGACACTCGGCAGGGGCCCACCTGGCAGCCATGGTGCTGTCCACAGACTGGACGGAATTCCGAGTGGTGCCAGATATCAAAGGTAGTGTTGAAATGTCCCAGAACGGGGTCCAGAGGACAACTGCTCTGTGCACCGGGGACAAGGCTGTGGAGCTGTGGAGCCCCAGCCAATGATGATGATGTCCCCGGGCCTGTGGGAGCCCTGCAGGCTGCAGCTCCTCACCTGCCAGTGCCTCTGCCTCCAGGAGCAGTGCTGGTGAGCGGYGTCTATGACCTGGAGCCCATCCTGCCCACCTATGTGAACGATGCTCTGAACATGAGCAGGTGAGCCCCCATGGTACAGGGAACAGCCACGGGGACAGAGCACAGGCAGGCGAATGGCAGTGGCTCTGCAGCCCCTCTGCCCCTGTGCCTGCCCTGCTGAGTGTGGCTGAGGGCACGGGTGCTCCTGGAGCGAAGAGCTGCAGCAGCTGCCACTGGGGTGATTCCTGCAGGGAGGTGGCCCAGAGGAACAGCCCCATCCGACATGTCACCCCGGCAGGGCCAGCAGCCTGCGAGGTGCTCGTGGCTGTGGCCCAGCATGATTCCCCGGAGTTTCGCAGGCAGTCACTGGAGTACAGCCAGGTGAGCACTGGGCAGTCACTGGGGTACAGGAGTACAGCCAGGTGAGCACTGGGCAGTCACTGGAGTACAGGGGTACAGCCAGGTGAGCACTGGGCAGTCACTGGAGTACAGCCAGGTGAGTACAGCCAAGTGAGCACCAGGCACTCACAGGAATACAGCCAGGTGAGCACCAGGCAGTCACTGGAGTACAGGAGTACAGCCAGGTGAGCACTGGGCAGTCACTGGGGTACAGCCAGGTGAGCACTGGGCAGTCACTGGGGTACAGCCAGGTGAGCACTGGGCAGTCACTGGGGTACAGGGGTACAGCCAGGTGAGCACTGGGCAGTCACGGGGTACAGCCAGGTGAGCACTGGGCAGTCACTGGGGTACAGGAGTACAGCCAGGTGAGCACCAGCAGTCACTGGAGTACAGGAGTACAGCCAGGTGAGCACCAGGCAGTCACAGCACCATGGACAGGTGAGCTCCAGCAGAACCCTGCCTGGCTCTGATGGGGACACTGCTCCAGCCAGCCCTCACCAAGCTGCCCAAGCAGGATGAAGAGCTTCTGTGCCAGACCAGAGCAGTTTCTGGCTCGCTGGAGGACACCAGTCCTTGCCAAGATATTATTCATGCTGCTCCATCCAGGGCAGGTGCAGTTTGGGGCCCATCCCAGCACCRCTCTCTCCACAGGCCCTGCGTGCAGCTGGCTGGTCTGTGTCTCTGCTGGATCTGGCTGGTGTGGATCACTTTGATGTCATTGAGAAGCTGTCAGAACACAGCTATGTCCTCACTCAGGTAGCTAGGAGGGCTTTGCCAAGGTGGATCAAGCGGGCWTTGGGCTGGCTGCCACCTCCCTGCAGGGAGGTTCAGGGTCAGGGGCTGCYCACAGGGCTTGGTTCCTCATCCCAGGTGATTCTGAACATGATTTTGAGAGCATGATGGCATATCAGGAGCAAACAGATGGGGACCATGGCACTGCGTGGTGGCAACAGCCATCTGGCATCCCGTGCCTGCTGCCTCCTCACTCCACACTGTCTCAGACCTGCCCTGTGCCTGCCCCAGGCCAGCCTAGGCTGGTGCCCCTTCCCTGGGGTGTTCTGCCTGCTGGAGCACAGGGGACTGAGGGCTGCAAGACTCTGTCTGAGCAACTGGATCACAAAGTTTGTTCCCTCAGTATCCTTTAAACTGCACACTGGCAATACAAAATAAAATGGGAGCAGCAAGACAATGACAGCCTGCCCGGTCTTGGCCACCTCCTCCTCACTGACAGCACACAGGTGATCACAGAGCTTGGCCAGGCCCCCTGGACATTTACCACCACAATTTTGGTTTCCACTGCTGCCAGGATGAAGGACCAGAGGGGAGAGTGTAGCCCATGGATACCTGCAGGAGGCCAAAGCAGCTACCTGGAAGGGGCTGCCTGCCCCAGCCCTGGCCCCGGTTCTGGCTGAGGGAAGCCCTTCCTCCCCCCATGTAGTACCAGGGTCACTGAAGGCAGCGTGGGGACAGTCACGGCACGATCCCGGCACTGCAGCCATGTGAGGATCCCAGCAGCATCCTCACCTGGCTGGAGATGCAGCGTGGCCATCCAGGGAGGGTGCCCAAGCCACCATCACCACGGTATTGCTGGGCAGTGCCGGGTGTGCTGTTCCATCCCAGCACACCATGGATGGTCCGTTCCCGCTGGTCCCCATGGAAGCTGCCATTCGGCAGATCTGGCAACACCTGGCACTGGACACCAGCGACTCGGGGCAGGGGAGAGCACGGAGTTGACGGGACAGTGGTGGTGCCCGGGGTTTGCATTCCTGTGCCCCTCTGTCCCTGCACCGGCTGTGTGCACAGTCCCACTCATGCTGCCGATCCTCCGCCCGGGCCGGCCCTGGCAGCCAGAGGAGGGCAGCAAGTGGCCACCTCCCGCCCTGCCACCAGTGCCACCAGTGCCACCAGTGCCACCAGTGCCACCAGTGCCACGGGACTGCCTGCGGCACTCATCTGTGCGCCCCGAGTGGGTGTCCTGGCCCAGGAACGGCTGAGCTCCCCTGCGCTGGCAGCAGCACATCCCTGGGAGAGAAGGGCGGTGAGGGAGGAGGACCGGGGGCAGCAGTCCAGGGCTTGGGGGCACGGGGGGCTGCGGGAGCAGCTCCGGACTCACTGGCGATGAGGGTGGCCGTGGTGGCCGTGGGCACGAACAGAGCCGACTCCGTCCCCAGAGTCCCTACAGCCCGTCTGCAGCTCCGCGGGGACACACGAGGTCCCGGGGGAATGGCACTGAGCGCGCCCAGGGCTTTGGGAACCCCGCCGGTCCCGCTGAGCCAGCTCAGCCCCGCTCCTGGCTGCCCCTCCGCTGCCCTGGGCCGGGGGCTGCAGGCAGGAACGCACTGGAGTCCCGTCCTCTCCGCCCACCGTTCACTGCCGGCTCCCCCCGCAGTCGCTGTTGCCCCCGGCAGCACGGGCATGGCACACGGCCGGCTACCGCAGCACCGGGACCACCGGGACCGCCGGACCGGCCCCGAAGGGCTCCCGGGCATGACGGGATTGCCCGGCCCTTTCCCGGGTACCGGGCCCGGCCGCACGGCTCCGGGGCGGACACGGGGCACCGGCACCGCCCGCGCTCCGGGGCTGCCTCGGCGGCGCAGCCCCTACAGCCACACCGTCCCTACAGCCACGCAGCCCCTACAGCCACGCCGTCCCTACAGCCACGCCGTCCCTACAGCCACACCATCCCTACAGCCACACCATCCCTACAGCCACACCGTCCCTACAGCCACGCCGTCCCTACAGCCATGCCGTCCCTACAGCCATGCAGCCCCTACAGCCACACCATCCCTACAGCCACACCGTCCCTACAGCCATGCAGCCCCTACAGCCACGCTGGCCCTACAGCCATGCAGCCCCTACAGCCACGCCGTCCCTACAGCCACACCGTCCCTACAGCCACACCGCCCCTACAGCCACACCGTCCCTACAGCCACGCCGTCCCTACAGCCACACCGTCCCTACAGCCACACCGTCCCTACAGCCACACCGCCCCTACAATCCCTCCGTTCCTCCATCCCTCGCCCCGCTGCCGCTGCGGAACGCACTGTTCCCACTGTTCTGCGGCCCCTCGTTTTGCCAGGATCCCCGTGCTGGGTGCCCTGCGGAAGGGAGCTCCACTGGGATCCGCTGCTCTTTCCGTGTTTGAGCAGGAATGGCTCCAGCAAGGCTGGCACGGGGTCGTTTGGCTGCTGGGAACTGGCTCTGGCTCTGGCGACATCTGCCCTGGCAGCGGCCGATGTGCCGTCCGATGGCACTGCAGCGGTGCTCTGGGATCTGCGGGCAGCTCCACAGATCTCAGCACTGCCTCCCTGCTCTGAGGGCACCCACCAGCCTCTTGGCAGAAATCCCCTCTGCCTCGGAGCATTTGCCCAGCRCAGWAGCGAGACCCTCCACCYCCCACYGTCGGGCTGGACCAGCTGGACCATRCTCCCTTCCTGCTGYTAACAGTCAGGGGGGCACAGCTCTGCAGCMCCTGGCACCTCTCCTGGCATTTGCAGGGCATCAATAGGGCAGGTGCATTAAGGTGCCCCKTCCCCTCAGGGGCACACGCTGGCCTGTCCCTGCCCACTTGTGCATGTGCTGTGCTTTAACCACCTGTGCTATGGCCACTGCCATCCTGCCACCCTCTCCCTCCCTCTGCCAGTGCCCCCCAGCCTTGATCCCCCCAGTCCCTTATCCGGAGCCTCCTGTGTCCACCCCACTGGTGTCCACTCTGCCCGTGCCCCTGCTGTGCCCCTCCCTCACTGCCCCCTGTTGCCCCCTACGCTGTCAGCCCCGCAGATGAGTGAGCCATAAACAGTCCTTTATGAAACATTTTTCACACGCAGGGCCACATGTTAATAGTTTTTCTTTATTTACTGCCTCCATTTCCTCTTTGTTCCAGGAACTTGTCCTCCAACTTCAAGCTGCTCATGATTAGGCAAAACGGCCTCTAATCTCCCCGATCTGATTTACCGTCACTGAGAGCAGACGCTTCCCGTTACTGGCCCTGGACCTGGGAGCATGGACAGCTGATCTGTGCCGGCTGCTGAGCCCAGCCGAGCCTCCCCAAAGCTGCCCTGCTGCACATACCGCCTTCCCTTCCCGGCAGCTTCCTCTTCCAGTAAGCGCTGGGCAGCGTAGCCACTCGTGCTGCAGGTGAAGGGCTGGGGAAAGAGCAGCTGTGGGGCCCCAGGCCAGGGATTCTCCCCACCCTGCGCCTGGGGCGGCTGCTGCAGGGCAGGACAGGCTTTGGAGCTTTCTTTGCTTGGAAGGGCTGGATGGCCGCAGCATCCTCAGCACGGCTTTCCCAGCCGCTCACCATCCCCTGCCGTGGCACCTGATGGGTGTTTGATGGGGTGTTTGATGGGGTGTTTGATGGGCCTGCTGTCCCCAAAGCTGAAGGGCAGCTCAGGGCTCTGCTCTGCACCGTCCCCCCAGCCCAGCCAGGGTCCACAGCCAAGCAGGAGCTCCTTCACTGGGCAGCAGCCGCAACTTTTGCAGGACTGCATTGTGGCTGGGTGTCTTCTGCAGATCCCCTTGTCCTTCAGCCCCACGCCTTTCCCTGGGACTTTGGGCTGGGATCTCCTCGGGGTCTCTCCTTGCTACCAGCACCCACAGAATTC
The DNA here is from genome assembly GCF_030028575.1 of Malurus melanocephalus. Lineage (NCBI taxonomy): Eukaryota > Metazoa > Chordata > Aves > Passeriformes > Maluridae > Malurus > Malurus melanocephalus. The sequence continues at coordinate 239,453 of NW_026623685.1, read as the reverse complement.
CCCTGTCTGCATGGAGCRTAGTGGAATTAGCACCAGGCCCATGGAAGTGCTTGTGGCTACACGTGGAGTGGCTGAACTGAGGCCACGGGAGTTGGGCACAGGGTGGGCACTGCCAGCTTGGCCAGGGGCTTGGGTGGCAGCTGGGGACAATGTGGGCTCACCCAGGACCGCACTGCACCGCAGCTCTGCGGTCACCACTGCCCACACTGGCTCCTGTGGTGGGTTAGACCACTGCCCTGCTGGGCTCAGCTCCTGCTCCAGTCGTGCCTCCCCAGGGCTAAAATTAGCAGCTGAGGCCTGGCTGGAGAGCCGGGAGTGGAGCCCAGATCCCACCGCGGAGGATCGAGTTTCCCCTGTCCCTGCCACAGGCCTGGCAGCCGCCGGGGCCGATTCCCGGAGCTGGGCCCCCCTGCTCCAGCCCCAGCGGCAGCCCCATCCCGCCCTGCCAGCCCAGCGCTGGATCTGCACATCCCAGGCTGAGCCTGGCACATCCCGGCTGCAGGAGCACATCCCAGGCTGAGCCTGGCACATCCCAGGCTGAGCCTGGCACATCCCGGCTGCAGGAGCACATTCCCGGGCTGAGCCTGGCACATCCCGGCTGCAGGAGCACATCCCAGGCTGAGCCTGGCACATCCCGGCTGCAGGAGCACATCCCAGGCTGAGCCTGGCACATCCCGGCTGCAGGAGGCTCAGCAGGGGTTGTGACATGGGGAAACAGTGCTGGAGCTGCCCAGGCATCCCGGGGCACACATGGCAGCCCTGGACAGGCTGGGAATGGGCTCTGCTCCCAGCACAGCCTGTGGCTGCAGCCATGGAGCTGTCAGTGCCCTCCGGCTCTTGTGCTGGGTGCCAAGCGCTGACCCAGGGCCTGGCAGTGACCATAACACGCTTACCATGAGCTCGGGGTGTTTTCCTGTCGGGCTGCCTTAGCCCTGCGGCCACAATGTCCACGCTGCTCACCCTGTGTGCCCYTTGGGCTGCCATGGCCCGTCCCAAWGGGACTGCACTGCTGTTCTGGAGGGGCTCGGTCCCCCCCGGCCGCGGGCAGCCCCATCCGTCACCTCCGGGCTTGAGGCACGGAGCTGAGCCATTTCTTGCTGCCGGGAACGGCGGGGCAATACCCGGGAGCGCCGGGTCCGGGCCGGGCCGGGCCGGGTCATGGCTCACCCGCCGCACTCCCGGTGTGCCGGTGCCAGGGACCCGGTACCGGCCGAGCTGCGGCCCGGGACAGTGCCCCGACGCACCGAGTCCCGACGGACCGAGTCCCGACGGACAGAGTCCCGACGGACAGTCCCGGGCTGCCGGGCCGCGCTCGGTGCGAAAGCCGCGGGCTGTCCGGGAATGTCCGGCGGAGAGCCGCTGTCCGGTGCCGAGGCCGGAGCGGGGTGGCCCCGTGGTCCCGGCCGGTGCCCCGTCCCGTCCCCAGCCCGTGAGGCCGCGGGTGCCCCCCACCCCCCCGCCGGCAGCGACTTTTCCAGTAAAACCGCCGCAGAGATCCCGGCTTCCCGACAGGCCCGGCCTCCGCGCCGGGGGGGCGCCGGCCGCCCTT
>NW_026623685.1:235063-237084 GCF_030028575.1 Malurus melanocephalus | reverse complement strand
GCCGGGAAAGGCACCTCCAGCCCCCCGTGTCCCCCGTGCCGAGCGTTTCCCTTCTCGGGGTGTTGCTGAACAGGGCTGAACCCCGGCGCGGGCAGAGGGAGCATCCCAAGGGCCAAGGAGCAGAGAACCTCCTCTGTACGGGAGGAGTGCTGTCGGGAGGAGCAGCCAGGAGTGCCCGGGAGAGCCCCGGTACTGCGGGACCTCTGGGGGCACCTGGGAGAGCCCCGGTGCCCGTCACAGTTCAGGGCTGGGGGCTGCGCTGGCTGGGTGGGCACACCGGGGGTGAGCTGGGGCTCTGAGAGCTGTGTCGGGCCATCCCCGCCGTGCCCTGCCTGCCGCCAGCTGCTGCACTGGCCGAGCCAGGGCTGAGGTAAGTGCTCCAATGGTTTTCTCTGTGGCCCGAGATGAATAATTGAGAGGTCTTTGAGGAGAATTAATTAGCCCATTTATTGGCAGTAAATGCTTTTCTCGAGATGATGAAATAGATCCCRAGCCACACGTGGGGCAGGCAGATGCAGGTCACTGATGCTCCAGAGCTTGCGGGTTCCATGCCCACAGGCACACTGGTTCTGGCTCCACAGCCTCCAGTCCTGCCCGGCGTGCCCGCAGCTCACTGTGCCCRCAGCCAGAGCTCTGTGCAGGGAACGTGGTGTTGGCAGAACCAGGGGGACTGAGGGGCAGGCAGGGTCCTGCAGCAGCATGGGAGCCCTCAGCCCCCACWGTGCCCGTGTGGCTTCCTGCTCCTCTCCACACCCTGGGGACTCCCTCGCTCTGCAGACCCTGCTGTGTCCCCTTGTGCCCCCTTCTCCTGACTGCCAGGGTGGTGCCAGCTTGGGGCTTGTAGCCTWCAYCTCTCCTCACCKCCTCCTCTTCCTCCTTCTCCCCTGGGCATGGGGTGAAGGGCCTTGCATGGCCAGAAATGCTTAAACAAGGATTTCCTTGTTGCTGCATGAGCTGTTTGCCTTCTCGCGGGCCAGCCGTTAATGAGGTCTGGCAGGAAACACCATGAGCCCCTGCCATTGGATTTCTATAAATCGGSCTGGAGCTGATGTGTGGGGTGTGATGGAGCTGCTTGACCTTGGTGCTTCCCTTGGGACTTCAGCCCGTGGGTGCTGGGAGTCCCTCTGGGAGTGGAACATCCCGGCGTGGCAGAGAGGGGCAGGAGCTGAGCGGGACAAGGAGTCTGTGGCTGCTTCACAAAAGATGGGTCAGAGCGACCACTTCAACTGTTTCTGGGAATGGCAGAAAGTGCAAAACAAAAAAATAAAGCAGTTTCCTATGGCTGAAGTGCTGCTTTGTCATGATCTTTCCCACATGCCCACCTTTCTTTCTCAGACCCAGGGAGGCTGTTGGGTGCTTAGGACTGGGACAATGATGCCTGCCCTGCCTTGGGGTGGAGGGCTGTGGGTGTGTGTTCCCAGGAAGCCTCGGGCATGCAAATCAGCAGAGACAAATCATGCATGTCCCCCAAGAAGCATTTGCTGCTTCCTCCTGCTGGAAAGCAATGTTCTAGTGGCCGGGCTGGCATGRGGGCCCTTTGCACTGAAGCTGTGGTGGCAGATGGTTCCCGGAATGCCCAGTCCCAGCMTGGCTGCAGGGCTCCTCGGGGTCACTGCAGTCTGCTGGGAAAGCTCTGGCCCTCTCCTCACCTCCTGTCCAGTAGCTGGCCCATGCTGGAGCAGCCCCTGTGTCCCTCCAGGTCAGCAGTTTGCCCACACAGTGACCCCACAGCAGGACAGCCCCAAGACAGTGGCAATGGCAGTGGGCGAGGGTGTACCAGGAGCTGTCCCTCCATGTGCAGCCTCCTGCCACTGCCCTGGCAGCATTCCCCACACCCATCAGCCTGGAAACCCAGCCCTAACGGGGGTGGGATGTGCCTGCTCTSAGCAGAGGGAAGATGCTCCATTGGAGCCCCCAGTGCAGCTGGGGGGCTGGCACCCTCCACTTGCCAGCTCTGTCTGCACCCCCGGGGCAGCGGGAGGCTCCAAACTGCAGCGTGACAGTGCAGTGCTGAGCAGGGG
>NW_026623685.1:230334-234671 GCF_030028575.1 Malurus melanocephalus | reverse complement strand
GGGCTGGGAACAGCAACCCCGGGGAGAGATTGTGCAAGAAGGGGGGACCCGGGAGGGCACGGGTGGCCAGTGTTGAAATTCCCTGCTCTTACAGAAAAGCCCCCGGGCAGAATTCCTGACAGGGGTGATTCATCCTCCGCTGGAAGCAATGACTTTGCCTCTCCAGTAAAGACTCCTCAGCTCAGCGGGGTGCCCCTGTGCCCTCCGGCCACCGCCGTGGGGTGACAGTGCCAGGGGTGCCAAGGAGGGCCAGGGGGCCGGTGGGCGAGTGGGASYCCACTGSTGGGYAGAAGAGCCRTGGGCACCCAGGGCAGAGCTGAATRCTTGGCTCCCTGCCCCAGCTACCACCCGGTCCTGGCACGGGCCATTGCTGCTGCCAGGTGCTTTGGGGGCTCTGTCTGCCACTGTGAGGGCACAGGGGACACCCCTGTCCAGGAAGCACGCAAGGGCAGCCAGCCTGTGGAGTTCCCGACAGCAGCTCTGCTTTTAATAACAGCAAATCAATGGATGCCCAGTTCTGGCCAGAACAAACTSCAGTGCTTCCTCCCTGGCCTCCCCCGCCAGCAGCTTCCCCACAGGGCAGAAGAGCCCGTGTGAGAGCCCCAGCTGTGGCCACGGCACATGGGGCTCCGGGTGCTGATGGAGCCTGCCAGGCACACTGCCTGCACCCAGCACCACCTCAGGGAAGGAAAGCTGGGGGTGCCTCTGCTGTGCCCAGCTCTTCTCAGGTGGGTGCTGCCTGCAGAGCTGCTCTGTGGCTCCCTGCCTGGGCATTCCCAGCTGCTCCAGCATCTTGCCTCCCCAGTCCAGCCCTGTGCTGTGATTCCGCCTCCTTCCCCTGGGTTTGCACAAACCTCCCTCTTGCTTTGTGCTTGTTTTGAGAACAGATTAGTCATGGCTCTGAGCTGGCTTCCAGCAAATGCACAACAGCACCATGGAAAAACGAGAACAGCAGCTGATGACTCAGCAGGGCTCCCACTCTGTCCGTGGGATGCCAACTGTCCCTGTCCCCGCTCCTGCGTGGCCCTGAGCAGCGGTGAGAGCCCCTGGGGGTGCCACAGCTGGGCCAGGGTGGGTGAGCAATGGCAGCAAAGAGCATGGGCAGCGCCTGCCTGGCAGCAGCAATGGTGCTGGCACAGTGGGTGCCACGCAGCCTCCTCCCCTCCCCTCCCCTGCCCTTCCTGCAGCGGGCAGGTGGGCACTGCCCTCCAGACTGTGCACCTTGCTGCCCTGAGCTCCGCTCTGCAGCCGCTGCTGGCAGCTCCAGCTCAGTGCCCAGCGGGCCTGGTGCCTTCTGGGGGTGCCACAATGGCCAGCGGCTGCTGGAATCCTGCTCGGAGCTCAACAGGCTGGGGAAACCCGCTGGTGTGGGCTCAGGAGTGAATCCTGGAAACCGGGGCCCTCCGGSTGTGCAGCAGTGCCGGGAACTCCCGGGGTGAGCCCTTACCGTAGCTCACACTCACACCTTGCTCCAGCCCTGCCCTGCCCTGCCTTGGCCGGCTGCCCAGTGGCACAGCACGTTGCCAAACCTCACTGATAGGTGGCTTATCCTGCTCCTGTGGCACTGGACACCAATGGTGTCAGCTGCCAAGGATGAACAATGTAATTACTGGAATTACAGTAAAGTGCTTCCCATTCCCACTTGTTAAATGCCGAGGCAGGGCCCCTGGGTCCTTCTGGGGAGCCTCTGCTCCGCTGTGCCCTCCGCCAGGCACACACCCCATCCTTGCCCAAGTGGTGCCAATGTCACCCATCTCCCCTTGCCCAGCTGATGTGGCCAGAGTTGCTCTGTGCTGATGGCAGCCAGAGCCATGGGATGGGCAGAGCCACCAGACTGGGGGGGACCTTCAGGCCCCCCAGCATTGTGCAGAGGTGAGGAGGGGGCAGCAAGGAGGGCAGGGCTGGATCACAGACACAAGGTGCCACATCTGGGTGCCCATCCCCTGCCATGTGTGTGGCACTGCCACTGCTGCCTCCTGAGGCCAGGACTGATGTGAGGCCACAGGATGCTCCAAGGCTGGGGTTTGGCACCTGCCCATGGCTGCTCCACCAGGGTCATCTGAGGACTCTGTGCTGCACCCCGGGCAGCCTGCTGCTGGAGCACCCACAGGGMYCTRCCATCCTGTGCCATCGTGTGCCCAGCAGTGAGCACAGCTGGGGCTGGCACACCCTCGCTCCCTGCAGTGCAGGTTAAGGGCAGTGGAGCCCTGGGCTCAGGTCTGTGCCAGGGCCAGAGCTGGGGCCGGGGGGCTGGGGCAGTGCAGCTCTCGTGGCTGCTGATGGAAGGGCTGAAGAATCCACAGCTGCTGCGTCCCTGGAGCTGGCCGCCGCTCTGGCTGGGGAAGCAGCAACAGAGCAGGGTTTCCATGGGGATGTACACAGCCTGCTGGGCTCAGCTGCATCCTGAAATACTTCCTGGCCTAGAAGTATTCCTGGCACAGGTTCCTGCTGCCACCCCCTGCTCCCTGCCTTCTGTAGCCCTGCCTGGCCCAGGGAGAGCCAGGACCAAGCAGCCCCAGGGCTCCCCCGGCCCCAGGGCTCTGGGCAAGGTCACCACCAGCTGAGCTGCTCCCAGGACAGGACCTCGAGCAGCACCTCAGGGTCAGAGGATGAAGATGAGGGGCCGTTGTGGAACTGAGGGGCTCTGGGAACACAGAGCTGCATCCCTGCTGCTCCTCCAGCCCCAGCAGCTGTCTGCTGTCCTGGGTCTGTGGATGGGGCACCAGTGCCAGCCCTGGGCTCGTCTTGTGCTTCCCAGCAGCACACTGGGAGCAGATGTCCCTGTCCCTGTTCCCAACAGTCCCCGTGGCCCYGGCCTGCAGAGGAATTGCCACGTAAGGAGCAGGTGGTGCCGTTTACAGTAAGTCCTCAGATGCTGCACAGCCCTTTCCTGCATTCTACTGGGAAACGTGGTGGGAGATGTGGGAATGTCCTGGCGCAGCAGAGCCAAGCAGGAAGAAGTGTGTGMAGGGAGTGTCGCGGGCTCGGGGTGGTCACGGCAAGCTCCTGCCTAGCCCTGCTGGGCCAGTGACCTCTGCCACCTTCCTTGTGGTCCTGGTGGGGCTTTGGAGCCTTCCCGGGCCTGTCCTGCTCCCCTGTGACCAGCTGGGTKTTGTGCATGGCTGGTGTAGCCACAACAGAGCTGGTGGAACCCTCGGCTGCTGTGCTGGGGCTCAGTGCCCGCAGCAATCACCGGCTGCTGTGGTTTCCTGTTTTGGCTCTGCAGAGGCTGGTACACACCAGAGCAAGTTTCCTGCACCCCTGACCCCACAGGGTTCAGGTTCACCATCCCGGCAGACACTTCCTTCTTGTGCCAGTAATGAGGCATCRGTGTGATGGGAAGCACTGGAGGCTCCCCCGCACCCCACGGGAGGCCGGGCTGAGGCAGGATGGGCGTTTGCAGGAGCCTGTTCTGTTTGACCACCCGCCTGTCCCCAGCACCCTGTCGGGCTTTCACTGTGCCTGGTGCTCTCACGCTGCTCTGTGTGGCCACTGTCACCCCACGGAGGAGCTGATGGTACTGGGGACATGCTGTGTTTGGGGACATGCTGTGTTTGGGGACATGCTGTGCTTTCAGCTGCACTGAGTTCTGCCCCAGCAGATCCAGGATGTGGGGAGCTGCAGGACCTCAATGTCCCAGCCCTGCTTCTGGAGCCCTGGGCAGCAAATTCCCATCTGGCTCCTGGCACCATCACACAGGGACAGGCTGATCACCATGATAACACCTTCCCCATCCAGGAGCCGTCCCGGGGGTGCTCACTGCTCTGGCCCTGCAGAGGGGCAGAGGGGAACTGCTTCATCAGCTGCTTATGAAATGCAGGACCAAGTCCACTCAGCTGCTCTGGAGCAGCGAGAGGTTTGTGAAACCTTCAGCAGGGATTTGCCCGCCAGCTGCCGCGTCACTGCTGCCGCCAGCTTGACTTTATTCCAAGAAAGCCGCGGGGCTGGCGGAGCTTCCCGGACTCTCGGCTCAGCCACGGGTTGCAGCACCGCGAGGGAAGAGGCCCTTGGTCGGYGGTGCCAGGGCCCTTCTGGGAAGAGAAGAAGCTGGGGCTGTTCCCACAGAGCTGGGAAAGCTGGGGTCTGGCTGGGGGACTCGGTCAGAGCCACTGCCAGCAGCTTGGCTGCCTTCCCTGGGGCAGCTTCCCCCTGTGCCCCACGATGGGTGCTGTGAGCCCCTTGCTGTGCCAGGAGGGAKGGCTGGCTGTGCCCATGAACCCCCAGGGCTCTGCTTGCCCATTCCTTGATGCGCCTCGTGCTGCTGAGAGCTGTGGTGTTGTGCACAGTGATGCTCCTGGCAGCTGGGGGCTGCTGTGCCTGCAGCACTGCTCCCACCC
>NW_026623685.1:228710-229979 GCF_030028575.1 Malurus melanocephalus | reverse complement strand
GATGTCAGGGATGTGCCTCGGAGCCCTGATGTCAGGGATGTGCCTCGGCAGGGCCTGGCGGGCGGCCACCCCTGCGCGTGGACATTCCTCGCATAGCTGGAGCGGGTGCCCGGGCAGGCCACGGCGCTTCCTGGCAATCCGTGTGCCACAGCCCCACACAGCGGCCCCAAAATAGTCACTGGGACCGTGCCGTGCCCACAGCCTGGACTGGCACACTCACCATCCCTCTGATTCCTAAGGAAATCCTTCTCCCAGCAGCCGGGGTTCCCCGGGGGAGGGACGAGCACGGCGCAGGATGCCAGGGGTAATGCCCACAGAATGGAGCTGCAGACTGGGCTCTGGACAGAGGGCACCTGGGCACAGCCCTGCCCTCACTGCTGGTGAGTCTGGGGGAGTTCCTGGGGCTGACCCACTCCCAGGGGATCACCCACACCCTTGGACACAGCTCTCCAGCCGGGCACCGCACTGTGCACCAGGCAGATGGAGCTGCAGGTTTATTCCCACACCTGCTTCATGCCCCCAGGAGCAGGGACCAGGCACTTCTGGGGGCCAGGAGATCCCCAACAGAATTGAGTCCTGTCCTGTCCCTCGGGCATCTGTGCCTGGCTGGGGTTCTGCACAGGACAGAGCTTTTCTCTCTGTGCCGTGGGGGTGAGCAGGATCCTGGCAACGCCCAGAGGAAGCACCTGCAGACCCTTTCCCATCCGTGCCTCAGTGCCCAATTCCTGCAGCTCCTCCTCTGGCAGTGCCACAGCAGGGCTGGGGGCAGGCAGGACTGGCTCGGCCCTTCACCAGCACTGCACTGCACTGTGCCCCGGGCCAGCCTTGGCCACAGCTCAGCTCCTCCCCTGCCCGGGGCCATGGGCTGTGTCTGCTGGCCAGGACACTTTGTGGCTGCACCATAGAGCGAGCTGGGAACGGATCCCATCCCCACGGCACAGCAAGGGCTCAGGGCTCACATAGCTGAGTGCTGGGACAGACCAGGGCTCACATATCTGAGTGCTGGGGCAGACAGGGGCTCACATAGCTGAGTGTTGGGACAGACAGGGGCTCAGGGCTCACATAGCTGAGTGCTGGGACAGACAGGGGCTCACATAGCTGAGTGCTGGGGCAGACAGGGGCTCAGGGCTCACATAGCTGAGTGCTGGGACAGACAAGGGCTCAGGGCTCACATACCTGAGTGCTGGGGCAGAGAAGGAGGGCTCAGGGCTCACATAGCTGAGTGCTGGGACAGACAGGGGCTCAGGGCTCACATAGCTGAGTGCTGGG
>NW_026623685.1:224181-228380 GCF_030028575.1 Malurus melanocephalus | reverse complement strand
GGGCTCACATAGCTGAGTGCTGGGACAGACAGGGGCTCAGGGCTCACATAGCTGAGTGCTGGGGCAGACAGGGGCTCAGGGCTCACATACCTGAGTGCTGGGGCAGAGATTACGCACGCTGGGCTGAGTCACCGCGGGATCACCCAGCATGGACAGCGGCTCCAGGAAGCGGCGCTTACGTGGTGTAAACACATCCCAGCATTGTGCCGGGGCCAAGCGGCCTCAGGGGTGCGAGAGAGAAATCAAACCAGATCTKATGGTTTTCATTAAAAAATAGTGCTCTTTATTATAAATTATGGAAACATTTTCTTTCTGAATATAAATATAAATATGTGCAAAGTTTCATCTGAGTTTGGTTTTGGTTGAATTTTCAAGCATCGTTTTGCTCAGCCTTCAAGGCTGGAGGTGAAGATGGAATCTTTATAAAAGACAGTGATTCACGTTGGCCTGTAAACATCCCTTCGGTTAAAAAAATAAGAATAAAAATTTTAAAAAGTCAGAAAACCCAACCACTTCTCTGGGCAGACGCAGAAAAGCACTCACGAGATGACACGCTCCAGGGGATCCTCCCGCTGYGTTCCTGCAGGGATCGGTGCCTGCGGAGCAGCACAGCCAGGGGCTGTGGGAATGGCTGGGTAGAGGCGGGGTGTGATCTCAGGAATTCGGGCCCGGGGTCCCCGGGTGCTCCTCGCATTCGCGGTTGTGTGGGACTCAACAGCAGCATCAGGACGCGACGCTTCCCCTCCAGCTTCACAGCACATCAGCAGGACCATCACTGCACAGCTCCAATTGATGTGCGCCAACCCAGACCGYGGGGCAGGGAGATATTAAGGCTGAGTCCCCTTGAAAATGACAGGGAGGGGACAAAGGCATCGCCCTCTTTGTCTGGGGCTTGGTGTGAAAGGAGCTTCCACCCACAAGGAGGCAGCAAGAGGTAAAGTAGAGCATGGGCAAAAAACACCTTCCCCTTAAAACGGAGGAAAAGTGATCAGGCACTCCTGGGCTCCAGTGCTTTCCATTTTGGGGGTGGAAGGGGCTCTTGCCAGGGCACTCCCAAATGGAGCTGCCGGGGTGCATTCCCCACGCTGTGAGAGCTGTCCTGGCTGCCCAAGCCCGTGCAGGCTTTGCCATGGGCTCACTGTAACATCCACAGTCCACTCGGAGCCACATTTTTCCCCACGGAGAGGAGGTGTCGTGCCTGCTCGGGGAGAGCCCCCAGCACCAAGAGATCCCAGCTGGCCCACGGCAGATTGCCCCAGCTCCCCCTCTCCTCTCCCCGGATGGAAAGGCTCGGTGTGCCCTGCCAGCTCCTGTGCTGGTGGGGCACTGTCACTGTCCCCTGTTCTTGTGCTTGTCGCATGTGACCTTGCTCCGCTGGCCCCTTAAAGGGGGGCATCATACTGGTCCAGGAACTCCTTGATGGGTGCCGGCAGCTGAGTCATTTTCTCGTACGAGTCCAGGTGCCCGTTGACGGTYTTGCGGCAGAGGTGCTGCAGGCTGGAGACGCTGGAGGAGAGCGGGCGGCTCAGCACCAGGGGGATCTTCTCGCCACCTGAGTAGATATAGTAGGTGCGTTTGGGGTGCAGGGCCCCCCCCGGCTGCTCGGGGACGGCGCAGGGTGTGGGCGGCATGTAGTGATGGACCAGCTTGAGCACGCAGTCAAAACGGGGCACGGGCTGGCTGCTGTGGGGGTCACTCTGCAGGGAGAAGCTGCCACCCTCACACTGGATGCGCAGATTCTTGGTGCCCGACTCTGTCTTCACGCTGAGGGTGAAGAAGTGCCGCTGGTCCGAGCTGTCCCTGATGAGGAACGTGCCAGCTGGCTCGGTGCTCAGCAGCAGGTTGGCCTCGCCACCTGTCACCGTGCTCCAGTAGAAGCCGCTCTCCTGCAGCTTGCGCACGGTGTTCACCACCAGCTGGTACTCGCTCTTGGAGCTGAACGTCTTGAGGCGCAGGCTGGTGTCGAGGGGGCGGCTCATCCCGGCGGCGGGGAACTTGCTGTGGGTGACCATGGCGCAGGGAGCCAGCTTCGTGTGCTCGGGATGCTGCTGCTGGCAGCAGCCGCTGCTACACCATCACCTGTGGCAGAGACAGCGGTGAGCCCCGGCATCCTAATCCCCGTCTCTTCCTTCCTCGGAACATCTGCATCCCCGCTCCCGGCTTGTTATCCTCCCGCAGCGCTCCCGGTCCCCGGCAATCCTCTTCCCCAGCTCTCACCTCCCAGAAAAACCGGCAGCTCCCTCCCCAGCTCCCTCTTCCCGGAACACTGGCAGCTCCCATCCCTGACTCTCCAGTCCCGGGAGAACCGGCAGCCCCGTTCCCGGCCACTGTCCTCCCGCGGCACCGGCACCCCTGGTCCCCAGTTCTTCCCTCCGGGAGCAGTGGCACACCGGCGATCTCCCGCTCTCCCCGCGCTGCTCTCCTGCTCTCTCACTGCCGGGGGAGCATCGTTACCCCGGGACAGCGGTTATCGCCCCGCGGCGGCACCAACAKCCCCGGTGATCCTGTTCTCTGGCCGGTTCCCGGCGATCGCCCCCCGCCCCCGGAGGTCCCGGTAYCCCGGTGCCCGGCTGTCCCCCCTGCCCTCGGGACTCCCTCCGCGGCCGTACCTGGGACGCGTTAGCCGTTCYTGGCGGCCGTGCTGAGCCGGTGAGCGGCGGCGAAGCTGCCCAGGCGGCCCAGGGCGGTCTCTTATAGCGGGCGAAACGCCCGCCCTCGGGTTCCTGGAACTGCGCGGCTTCTTGTAACGCGGCGGCGCCGCCCGCGCCCCGCCCGGCCCGGCCCCCGGCGCCCCGCCAGCCCTCGCTCCGTGCCTCTCCGCCCGGCTCCCCGAGCCGGCCCCAGCCGCAGCTCTTGCAGCCCCGTCCCGGCCCCGACAGCCCATTCTGGGCAGGGACTGCCCCCGCCCCCGGCCTGCGGAGAAACGGAGAGCCCCGCTCCGGCCCCGCTCCGGCCCCGCTCCGGCCCCGCTCCGGCCCCGCTCCAGCCCCGCTCCGGCCCCTGGGGCCCCCCGCCTGTGCCGGGAGCTGAGCCCGGCCGGCAGCACCGCCCTGAGAGGGGCCGGGGGAGCACGGAGGGTACACCGGGGAGAGGGGACATGGGGCGCTGAGCCCGGCCGGCAGGACCGCCCTGAGAGGGGCTGGGGGAGCACGGAGGGTACACCGGGGAGAGGGGACATGGGGCGCTCACACCGCAGCGGGTCCCCGTTCCCTAGCCCTGATTTCCAGGCTGACGTGCCACCCTCGGTCTGGGGACCCGGGGGAACCCTCTCCCGGGGCTGTGCGGGGCTGTGCGGGGCTGTGCGGGGCTGTGCGGGGCTGTGCGGGGCTCTGGGCTCCGCAGCTGTTCCATCACCCCGCCGAGTCTCGCTGCGGCCGGCGGTGGCTCCGGGAGCCCCGGGACACTCGGTGCGGTCGGTGCTTTGGCCGCTCTGCCCCCGCTGCTCCCCGGAGCTCTGTCCGAGGGGGTTCCTCGCCCCCTCCGCCCCCCAGTGCGGACCGTGCCCGGCGGGAGGAGCGGCGCCGGAGCTTTCCCTCCCCACCGTCTCTCTGCATTTGGCAATTGTCGGTTCGGAGCTCTCACACAACCCCAGCTCTGTCCGTGGGTTTATTTTAAACAGTTTAATTTGCCCCGGAGGAGCGGCCGCTGCCCGGCAGAAACCAACACAGTGCGGCAGTTCTGGGAAGCGGCTCCGGCGAAGCGGCTGCTCTGAAATGCAAACGAGCCCCAGAGCGCAGCCGGGGCGGGCAGGGGACAGCGGGGGAGGGACAGGACGGGCACGGGCGGCTCCAGAGCCCCCGGGCGGGATCGGCCCCCGGTACCGGGGGGACACGCGGTCCCCGGCCCCCGCCGCGCCCTGCCCGCGGGGCCAGAGCAGGGTACACCCCCTTGGGGTCTTTGGGCCGGGCCGGGGGRCACAAGGGACCGGGGAGGCGACATGGCCGGGGCGGTGATCTGGCTCTGAGCCCGTCCCACGTGTGCGGAGCAGGGGAGCCCCGGCCCGGCCCCCCGGACACCGAGCCCTTCCCCAGCTCCTCCCGGACCCTTCCCGGCCATGGATCCCGCACTCGCAGGCCGGGCGGGGAGCGGCGGAGAGCCGGTGTGCCTGGGCCCGGTGCCGGTGCCGGTGCCGGGGCGGTTCGGGCGGGGCGGCGCTGCGGAAGCGGAAGCGGAAGCGGAAGGCGGTGTCGCCATGGCAG
>NW_026623685.1:192712-223904 GCF_030028575.1 Malurus melanocephalus | reverse complement strand
GCGGAAGCGGAAGCGGAAGCGGAAGGCGGTGTCGCCATGGCAGCGCGGAAGCGGAAGCGGAAGCGGAAGGCGGTGTCGCCATGGCAGCGCGGAAGCGGAAGGCGCGGGCGATGGCGGCGGGCGGCGCGGCGCTGTGGCGGCGCCTCTCGGCCTGGCTGCCGCGGGGCCGCTTCGGCCTGGCCGCGCTGCTCGGCCGCCTCTCCGACCGCTTCTCCCGGGGCCGCGACCGCCGCGCCCGCAGGTAAGGAGCGGCCGGGCCCCCGCCGGCTCCCCGGGGCTGCGAGGCAGCGGAAGCCCTCGGTCGCCCCCGCAGTCGGTGTCGCACCGGGGCAATCCCCGCTCGGTTCCCTTTTCGGCCTGGCCCAGCCCCTTGGAAGCGCTGCAGAGGGGGAGAGTGGCAGCCCAGTGCCCCAGGCCGGGCTCGGGGTCGGCTCTGCACCCACAGCGTCCTTTAGCTCGCCCCACTGTCCCACCGCCTTTAGCACAACAGTTGAGCGTTATTTCTCTTTCATTTCCTATTTCCTTGCCTCTCCCTCTCATCGGGCGCCGGCCGATATCTCTTTTCCCAGGGCCAGGCTCCCCTCGGCTGTCACAGGTACAGCTCATCCCTCGGGACGGCGCCCGGGTTTGGGTGTTGGGAATAACCCGAGTGGGGCAGGGTGGGCACGGAGTGTGGGGAGTGACCGCGGAGTGGGGCAGAAACGGTGCCAGTTCCCTCTGTGACACAGAAACAGGTGTCAGTCCCCTCTGTGACACAGAAACAGTGCCAGTCCCCTCTGTGTTGGGACTGCGTCAGGCAGAGAGGGACTCTGGTGGCTGTGTCGGGTGACAGTGACCGGCGGCAGTGACTGTGGTGGCTGTCACTGGTGACAATGACAAGTGGCAGTGACTGTGGTGGCTGTGTCGGGTGACAGTGACAGGCGACAGTGACTGGTGATAGTGACCGGTGACTGTCACCGTGGTGTTGGAGGATCATCAATCTGCTCTGTGTTCTCGTTCACGCCAAGGAAATTGTTTCCACGCTTCTCATTTGGTCTCATCAGTGTTTTCAGGGCAGATAAATTAGGCTGAGCCCGGGGCAGCAATCACTGAGTTCAGAGAGCAGCAGTGTAGATCCCCCAGGTGATGTGTGTGAGGGAAACGATGGCATCATGAACCACGGTTTCACTTCACCTCTGGCTCTGCAGATGAAGTTTTACAGTGAATGAGARTTTCGACTCCACTGTGAGTTTCAGTACCAAACCTACATTTTCAAAAATAGAACACACCCCCAAAAGTTTGTCGTTTCTATTTAAGGTGACCTTTTTATTCGGAAAGGATCTGAGGTGGTTCCTGTTGGTTCTGTTTTATCTTTCTGGTTAATTCAGTGATGTGGAGCACATGGAAGGGGTTCCCCCCAGTCAGTTTTCTGTTCCTCTGAAACTGGTTTGTCACAGTGTGAAATTTTGATTATTTCTTCATAATGTTAGGTGGTTTCTGGTAGTTGTGTGTGTGGTTTTAAGGATTGTCTGTATTCTGGTAGTCACTGAGCTGATGTCAGTCACTGGGTACGAGCTGCTGCTTTGGGAACCAGTTGTTGTGCCAGTGGCTCTGTGGCTGGAGAAAAATACGGATTTATTTRATAATTCTAAAAGCCATAGGTTCTCAATGCTGAACAAGGTATAAATTTCAGTATTGGGTTCAAAGATCAAACAGTGTAGGCAGACTGTACAATACTTAGGGAATGAAAAATCTGAAGGATGGGATTAGTGGGGATAAATTGACCTACACCAAATTAATCCAGAGGTTTAAACCAAATAGAGCCAGCTGCCCCTGGCTCCAGACAGGGAGGCAAGTACAGTTGGACTTGCAATTCCAATAGTCCTTGCCAGAAAATGGCTTCTGGGAATCCTGTTTCTGGAAAGTGTCTGCTTGGCTGCTGCTCTGGCTTCTGGAAGTGTAATTGGGTTGGCCAGTGGAATAATGAGGACAGCATTCATCTCTGTTGATTGTTATGGTAAAATACATAAAATTTGCCAYTGCTTCCTCCCTGGGAATAATTCAGAGTTGTTTGTGACCCGCTGGGCTGGGTTAGAGTGTGACTATGCCACTGCTCTATGGGCTGAGCACTCAGTGGGTTTTAAACCCCCATGTTTCTGGATCCAGTGTGAATTCCTGTAGCTCTGTGTGCCRTGCTCCATTGCAGTGATGGAACAGTGGGAATCTGCTCTCCATGTSTGGCCTGTGAGGCTTGAGGTGAGCAAAGGTGTGTGAAGGTCCTGCTCAGCTTCTGTAGATTTATAAAAGTGTGCTTGAAAAGTGGTATTTCTTGTGTTTCTGTTCTGCTTTTTTTTTCTTTTATTTTTATTTTTTTTTTTTTTTTTTTTTGTTTTTAACAGCCTGTGCTGGTGATCTGTGTCTCTTCTGGGTATTCAGGCTGAGCCCAGTGCACATGATCTGTTGAAACCCGCCAYCCCAGGAATTCCTGCACTGATTGACTCAGATTTGGGTGCTGATGAATAGTTAGTGACAAACTCGTGGATTTTCCAGGAAATACCACTATGAACTGGTTTCCTTGTAAGGATGTTCGGAAATCTTGTGAAGATCCAGGGTTGTATCATGAACCAGATGAGTGAAATCATCTTCCTGGAATCTGTGGTCATTTGAGCTCTGGATTGTGGTGAAAAGCCAAAAGTTCCTCMTAACGAATTCTGGTAAAGGTTCTGCTCGGGTTTCTAATTGGTGTGTGGTGGCAGTGGAATTATCAGGATGGGCCACAGGATGGTGGCTGCTGCTGGCCCAAGGAGCTGAGGGTTCTCAGGGTGGGACCAGTCCCCCCAGTTCCATCCCTGCAGTTCTGCTGCCCATGAGTGGGGTTTGCAGACTGGAACGGTTCAGGGATACACTTCAGTCCCTTCTCAYTGATTCCTGGATCTCATGGGAGCTGCTGCTGCTAATTGTGTTGAAATGTGGTTTTGTCATGTGGACAGACTTCACGCTGGGGGTTATTCTGTGACTGGATGAATTTGCATGTGTGAAACCTCCAGAGAGGAGAAGTTGCTGCTTGCTTCCTGTCACTCCCTGCATGACGTTTGCAGTAAGCTGCTTTCTTCCCAAGTGACTTCAAAGAAATTAAACTTATTCTGAAAGTTCTTTTTGAAGAATGAGCTTCCTGCTGTTTCCCTCAYAGCTTTAGTGAGGTTTGCAGGGGAAATTGTGACCCTCTCTTGTAGTTGTGCAGAATGCTGGTGGCATTGCTGGAGAGGGATGGATCCCTGTTGGGGTTCTTGGCACATTCCTGCTGGGATATAGTCACTCCTTTTGTGGGTCATAATTGGGGTGCAACTGCTCTGCCTTTGCTGGGGCTCGCACTTGGGCACCTTGTGTGCTGTAGATCTATTTTTGGATAAGATTGAGGGATTGAGGCGTTTTTCTCTGTAGAGCAGTGTGATTTTTACACCTGAAATGGGAACAACTTCTGCCCAGCTGAGACCAAAGCTGGACATGAAGRGAGTGTTGTCCATGGCCAAGCTGATGTGTATGTGATGGAGATAATTCAGAGGTGGCTGGTTACAGGTTACAGGTCACAGGTTACAGGTACCACCCCAGCACTGCCAGACAGCTGAGCATCCACACTCTCAGTTTCTGCAGCTCCTTCCTGCCCCGTGTCGTCCTGATGAAGGAATTGTTTCTGCTCACCTCCATGCCAGCTCAGGGAAGGAGCTGCTGATGTTCAGATCTGTTCTCCCACGTTTTGCCTGTGTTTCTCTGTTTCCACACTTGGCTTTGGTGATCCAGATCAGATTATGGAAAGGGATTCGTGCTGTTGTGGATCCCTGCCATGTATTGCTCCTGCCTGCATCTCTTCCTTTATTTGCTTGGAGGCTTTCTGGGAAGCAAAGGTTTCACAATAAAGAATTTCTCCATCTTTCTTTGCACAGATCATCATGGCTCTTTCTRGCACCACTGCTCACCCCTCCTGTTCCAGTGATCACGGCCCCACCRTGTTTGCTCTGTCCAGAAGGAGCACACAGGTTCCAGTGGATCAGGAATTTGGTCCCAGAGTTTGGGATCTCCAGCTCGCATGTCAAGGTGCTTTCATCCCCTGTGGAATTCTAYGAACTCCTCAAGGTATGGTGAGGGCTCCAAGTTGTGGGAATGGTTTTGATACAATCCTGGTGTTGCAGCTGCTGCCTGATTGCATATGGAAGAGGTTTAGCTGCAGGGAATGTGTTCCTCAGTTTCTTAGCACTAATTTGTTGTGCTTGAATTCTTGTTTGAATTTTGGATGTGGCTCTACAGAGCCCGTGTGTTTTACATCATCACTATCCATGTGTTACCCTTTCCTCCCTCAAGGCCAGTGAGGCAGTGCAGAGATGGGGATGAAGGAATCCTCCCAGGGGATGATTATTCTGTGATTCCCAGGGGAGCACAGCCCTGGCAGCTCTGAGCTGATGGCTCTTCAGGATCACAAACCCTGTGTGAAACTGGATTTGTGTTTTGGTACTCCAGGTGCAGATAAAAGCAGCCAAGCAGCGSGTGGTGATGGCCTCACTGTATTTGGGAACAGGAGTCCTTGAGCAGGAGCTGGTGAGTATGGAAGGGTTTGGAAAGGAAGTGAATGCAGGGGAGGGATGTGGAAGGGAGGAATGTGATGCTTTGGGTTTAGGTCTGGTTCCTGGAGCCAGGAAACTGCAGCACTGATTCAGGGGGCAGTTAGTCTGGGCCTGTACACAAAGGACTGGCCTGGTGTTCATAGTGCTCAGGGGGGCTTTGTAAAACTCAGGTCATGGAAATCTCCTTTTCTGTGGCATTTTTCTTGAATGGGATTCAAGCTGTAGGTGTGTAGTGCTGTGTTTGGTGCTMCAGCTGCAGGACACAGGTGAGGGATTGGTTCTCTGCATTTGGGACCGAGGTCAGCTTTGCTTTATGCTATTTGCCTTTTTTTGTCTTTTCCTCTGGAAACAAAAGCATTTTTGCCCGAGGGCTTTAGGGAGAAGTCTGACCTTGGCCAGGTTCTGGTGTTAGGATGCAAATGCCCTAGCAGAGTAAAGCTGGAAAGAACCTGCACAGGATTTGTGCCCAGCTTTGTTTGGACTTGCACACAGGATTTGAATTTGCATTTGACAAACAACTTTTTACTTAAAGAGTAAAGCTGCAGTGAATTCCTACCCGTGTTTGTCTTTGGTGATGCAAATCTGTGATTTGGGAATGATATTGGGACTTTTTCTGCTAACATTAATTGCCCTTGGGAGGCCTGAACAATGTGGACATGTAAAACTGAGGCCCTTTGATCTGTGGCTTTAGGCTGCCAGAGCTGCCAGGCTGGCAGATGCAAGAGCTGAACTGGCTGTGCTTGGCACAAGGAGCAAGGACTTGCACCAGGGTGTGGGAGCTGTCTTGGCCATGGTCTCCTGCTGCTGAGCACTTCCCTTGGAAAGTGTGTTTACTTTTGTACTGAGGAGAGAACTGTCTCTGCAGGTGGATTGYTTAGAAGAAACACTGGAGAAATCGCTGCAAGCAAAAGGCTCACCTGACCTCAGAGTTTCCATTCTCCTCGACTACACCAGGGGTTCCCGGGGTAGGAGCTGCCTCTTTTCTTTTTTGTCACAGCCTGATTTTACTGTTAGTCTAGAGAGACAGTTCTTTTCAGAGTGTCTGTCTTGTTCAGTTGGAGCTACTTGCTTAAAGCATGCACCTTCCAGTATTGGCCTTTTGTATTCCAGAATGTATATTCCCAGAAAATCTTCAAGCTGAGCAGCATTTCTTCCAAAAATAGTTGCTAAGAGCAAGAAGGGCCAAACTGCTCTGTGTGACTTGTGCAGTCTTGCTTGGTTCATTTGTCAGTGCATTTACCCTTACCCATCGTGCTCGCTCCCATTTTCATTTTGAAAGGAGAGTGGAAATTGTTGGAAGCAGCAGCACACTGAATCAGGAACCTGTGACATCTGCAGTGACTCTTGTAGATGTATTACCAATGCTGCTGAGGTTTGGWTAAGAAGTTTGAGAAGTGTCAGACCTGCCCTGTGATTGATTCTGGATGTTGACACAGTGCTAATTTAAAAAAAACAAAGAAAAAAGGGAAAATGTGAAGTGCCAGTGGATGGGATGGGTGCCCACCCTGTGTCTCGTCTGTGTGATCTTTGTGTGGAACTCCCTTTCTCTCTCAGGCAAGAAGAATTCCCGGACCATGCTGCTGCCACTGCTGCAGAGATTTCCCGAGCAGGTCCGTGTGTCCCTGTTCCACACCCCAAACCTGCGGGGGCTCCTGCGCCTCCTGATCCCCGAGCGTTTCAATGAGACCATCGGGCTGCAGCACATCAAGGTCTATCTCTTTGATGACAAYGTGATCCTGAGTGGGTGAGTCCTGCTGCCTCCAGCCTTGGTGCAGATCGTTGATTTGGGAAGGGTGGCTGTGCTTCCAGAGCTGTCTGAACATCTGAGCTTTGCATTATGATCCTGTGAATGTTCTTCTGAGATGGGAGAGCAACCACAGTTCCTCCACATGAGATTCTCAGATGAAAGAGAGTCTTTCTTTAAGGGAAAAATATTTTGAGATTCTGAAGAAAATGGACAATTTATGCTTTAGTGCAGCTGTCTCAGAGTGAGGCCTGTAGCCTGKGCTGGGAGATTGAGAATCTTGTGCCCACGCTCTGAACTTGGCYCTTCCCTTTCTCTGCAGTGCAAACCTGAGTGATCTGTACTTCACCAATCGTCAGGACCGCTACGTCTTGCTGCAGGACTCTCCTGAGATTGCAGACTTCTTCACGGAGCTGGTGGATGCCATTGGAGATGTGTCCCTGCAGTTACAGCAGGATGATACCGTCCAGATGATGGAGGGAATGATACACCCCTACCAAGGTAGGAGGGAGTGGTTTCACTTGGTTGAGTGATGGAACTCAGAGGAGTTTAAGGATCATTTGGTCTCCATCCATTTGGGAATTGCTGGGTATCTGACTATTGTTCAGACTGTGGSTGTCCTGTTTTGTGTCATCCACTATTAAAATCAAGATTGCTCAAGTTTAGAACTGGGTCTGTTGGAGGTTTCCCAGCACAGTGGCTGTTCCAGTCTAATCTGGCAGGGTGTGCAGAGGCTGGAAATAACTCTGCAGCTGTCTCAGTGGTTTCTCCTAAATGTGCTGCTTTTGGCCTTAAGCAAGAACTTCAGTTCTTTGGGAATATGAGCAGTTGCAATTCCAGGTGCTCTGACTGTGCATGTTCTGAAGGGTTCATGAATGTTCTGCTATTGTTGGCAATTAATCTTTTATAGTAGRGTTTCTTCTCGCAATCAAATGGGAATTGGTTCAGGAAGACTGGAATTAGCGTAAAAGTGGGCAGAGAAGGGTGGTGATGTGTCAGGCTGATTGCATCATCAGTTTTTGTCCTGGCCTTGCAGTGCTGGATGATGTAAGGTCAGGCTGGGGGTGGGAGTTTATTTGTGTGTTTCAGCTCGTTCTTGGGTCTAAGTGTAGCCTTGCCCTGATTCTTTCTCAGAGRATTTTTCAGGCTGCTTCCAGTTGCCAAACATTTCTGTAGCCTAGCTCTGCCAACCTTGAAACGGCTGATTTGGGCCTTAGGACAGAGTCATGTCCACTCTGTGTTGTTTCCTATTTGTTCCCATATCCATGTCCTGTCAGTAGCTTTTCCTGGTGTGTAATAGATGACACGTAGCTCTGTGCCTGGAGGTCTCAGACACCATCTCTCTGTCTTTCTGCTGCAGGAGACAAGGTTGCTTACTGTGAGATTGCCAACAGGAGGGTCATGGAGGTCATCAACTCTGCCCGCACACGGCAGGAGCTCCTTCACACAAAGACTTTCCACAGCAGCCAGCCAGGCAGCTCCCTCTCATCCCAGCAAGGCTCTCAGGCATCTGGGATTGTGAAACCAGAGCCTGACACCTGGATCTATCCCTTAATCCAGATGAAACCCTTTGGGATTCAGATAGATGAGATGGTCACAGAGACGCTGCTCACCGAGGCTGAGCGGGATGCCAGGATATACCTGACCACTGGCTACTTCAACCTGACCCAGGCCTACATGGACCTGATCCTGGGCACCAGGGCTGAGTACCGCATCCTGCTGGCCTCGCCCGAGGTCAATGGGTTCTTTGGTGCCAAGGGGGTAGCTGGTGCCATCCCTGCTGCCTACGTTTACATTGAACACCAGTTTTACAGCGAGGTCTGCTACCTGCAGCAGCAGGAGAGGGTGCAGCTCCAGGAGTACTCCCGCACCGGCTGGACGTTCCATGCCAAAGGTAAGACACCCTTATCCCAGGGGTCTCCTTCAGAGGTGTGTGAGAGCTGCACATTTGGATGGGAAAGGAGTGAGGGGCTGGCTGGATGCCAGGCTGGGTTTTACCTTCCAAACTTTCCTGCAAGGTTCAAACAACTTGCTTGTGTAAACCTGGAAGGTTTACTTGAGGGATGCCTTGCCTTTGCATTTCTGGTTCGGTACAGTTCCAGGGATGATGTCAGAGCTGTCCCTGTGGTGGCGCTGAGACACTGCCTGGATGAGAAAYGTGATGTGAAGGAAAGGAAGCATCTGGATGTGTTTATGATGCAGTCAGGGCTGTGGTGCAGTTTCTTGTATCCCTTGGGCTGTTTTCAGCAGTCAGGAATGCTGACTGCAGTGKGGACCCTGGAGCGGGTGCCAGAGGGAGCAGGGTGTCACACCCTGCACAGYGTGATGGGAAATGCAGTGCAGGGAAACTCTTACCTCACACAGGATAGTGCAGGGGAGGGAGGTCCCTGCCTGCCTGGGATGTCCTGTGGCCTCCAGGAAACACGTGGTTGTGCAACCTGTGGTTCCCAGGTTCTGCCTTTGCTGGGCACTGCTAACTCCCAGTGGAATGTGGTTTGGCATGGATTGAGCCCAGAAACAAGAGCTGCTTTACCCAGATACCTAAGTACACATGGTCACTGGTCCCATTTGGGCCAGCTGGGCCTTGTGGGACAGCACTGTGGGCTCTCTRTTGTGGTGCTCACTTGGAGAGGGATGCAGGCCTTGGAGTTCAGCAGCTCCTGTCCTAGGAGAAGGGACAGGCAGAGACATTTGCTGCCTGGTTTCCATTCTCCTTCAGAGTGCTGGGAGGATCAGCATGCAGATCTTCCTCTGGCATGCTCTGCCCTTGGCACATGTTGGATTCACCTGGTTTCCTTCTGCAGAAATCATGTGGTGTTTGTAGCAGAGAGGACAAGGACAGGGAGGAAACCTTGGAGATGTGAAGGGCAGGTGGAAAAGGAGCACTTGTAGTGTAGCTCCTGATTGAGGACTTGRGATCCCCAGTAGCAAATGGTGCCTGTTGGTGCTTCCTCTCTGGGCTGAGACATGAGACACCCTTTAGCCTCCCACAGGATCTGACTGRCATACCCCAAACACTCTGGCTGTGCTGCAGGTCCCTCCTGCTGCCTGTAAAATGTTGGTATCCACATTCACAGTGGCAGGTGGAGTCCCCAGGGATGTCTCTGGTGTAGCAGAGTGCTGCACAGCTGGGGTGCATGTGTGAGCAGGACTGTCAGCAGTGTCCTGGTGTGACAGCCTGAAGCCTGCCTGCAGTTTTCCTGGGTGTGATGTTGTGGGTGACACGGGTACTTCCCTTGGGATCGGGGTCCCTTCCAGGCAAGTGCAGGTGGCAGGGTGCTGGGCAGGTGGCTGTGTGTTGTGAGCTGTTACAGCTATTGACTGGCACWGGGAATCTGCACTTCCCTTTGCTGGAAAGGTGAGTCACTGTTTGGGCAGATCTTGCCAGATGGCCGTAAAACCATAAAGGCTGTGGGACTGCCACAGGACACTTGGGAAGACRAGGAACTCATGGCTACTGCTTGGGCAGAGGTCCAGCCTTTGGTCAGGCACCAGACAGACCCTGGCGGGGTCCTTTTTTGTGGCAGAATGTGCCAAATSTCAGAGCTGTGGCTCGCAGAGGCTGTGCAGCCCCTCTGTGGTGGGGTGAGCCCGCACTCAGAGAGCCTGGAGCTGCTGCCAGCTCTGAGTGTGCTGTGGGGGCGGGGAGCAGCTTACAGGAACTGCTTGTGAATCGGCAGTGTCTTACTCAAGGCATTCTTGGAACTGCTCTGGGGCTGGGTTAGGAAACCTGCTGCTATTTTAAGGAGGAGGTGATTTTTATGCTACGGCTTCTTTGTTGCAGTCTGTGTGTGACCAGCTGTGGGGTAAACCTCTACCAGGAATCACCCAGGGCTGTGCTGGCGAGAGGGAAGCCTTTCTGCTTCCATTTGTGCAGAGCGACCACKCAGCCTCTCCTTGGCAGCAGTTCTGGCTCTGCTGGGGCTGTTCCTTCATTCCCTGCTGCAGTGGTGGGCTTGAGAATAATGTGGTGTTTCCATCTTTTTCCCTGAAAACCTGTCCTGGGCTCTGTCCTGCCAGCCCTCTGTGCTTGCAGAGCTGTGGGAGCTCTGGTGGTGAGTGGTGGCCTGGCAAGTGTCTGATCTCATCCCTGGTGGCTCCTCAGGAAATGAGGCAGTGAAATCATTTGCATTTCTCTTCTGCACAGTGGCATTTGAATTCACCTGCCAGAGCTGGGAGACACCTCTTCATATCCATGTGGGATGGAGGTTGGTCACTGGCTTGGGACAGGCTGGACAGACCTGGCCTATCTACCATGGGCTTTGGGGCTGGTCTCTTCACCTGTTTATCTTTTCTTGGTGTTTCTGAATTCACTGTGGTGCTAAAGAGCCTCTAATGCAGTGACAGGGACTGGTTCTGGGTTGTTTTGGGCAGTGTGTCCCTGGGGTGCAGGGGGTGCTGCACTCCCAGTCAGAGCACTCTGATTTGCCAGGGCACCCCGAGAGTCAGTGCAGGATCAGCCCTGCAGGCCCTGCTGAGCCTCTCTCTGCTCTCCACGTCCTGAACAAGATCTGTAATCTGTGTTTAATGCACTGAAGGGACCATGTGAGCCCCCCTTGGCCATTCCCTCGGGTCTCATGCTGCCTCTCTTGCTCATTTTTCCCACAGGCCTSTGGTTGTACCTGGCAGGGAGTGACCTGCCCTGCCTGACCCTGATTGGCTCTCCAAATTTTGGCTATCGATCCGTTCATCGCGATTTGGAAGCTCAGGTTGCCATAGTGACAGAAAATAAAGCCTTGCAGCAGCAGCTCCATCAGGTAAGGGGCGATTCTGGGATGCAGCAGGGATGTTTTACTTGGGTCACACGGGAATGCTGCTGATGCAATGGCAATAAAAACCTCCAGCTCCAATAACTCAGRAGCAGCTGGAGCATGGGGAGTCCTGAGGAGCTGTCAGTGAAGGGACTATTGATGAGCTGCCTGCTGCAAGTACCAGTGCTGGGAAATGAGGCCATAACGGGAAGGAATGTGTGTCCCCAGTGCCCTCGGGTACTGGGAGTGCTCAGGGCTGGATGTGCAGAGTGTTCAGAGGATCTGCTGCACCTCTGAGCCTTTCCCCAGCATTTGGGCATTGCCCAGGGCATGACGTGCTCTGGACTAACAAGGCCGGGCCCTTGGAACATCTGAGCTTGGACTGGAACAGGGTTTCTCTCTTAGCTGGGTTGCYCATGAAGTTCTATGACAAAATTCTTATCTTGAATAATAATATGACATTATATAATCTTGACACAAACATTGTTAAGTGATTTGATGCTCAGTGTGTCAGGGTTTTTCTGTGCTGTTATTTTTTTAATTAGGCAGYTTGGAATACTCAGCACTTCTGCTGCTGCTCTGAATCCTGCCTGCTTCTCCAGCAGTCTTGACTGAATCTTCTGCAGGAACTGACTGTCCCTGGTCATTTCTGCTGCAGTGYTCTGTTTCAAAGCAGATCAGTTCGATGCCTCTGTGTGTCTTGGAGACCTCAGAAATGCACTCTGTGAGGCAGGKCCTGGCAGAGTTGTCTGCAAGATCAATGGGAATTGCCCTCTTGCATCAGGGCTCTTCCCTGGGATGAGTCAGAGTGTATCTAATCAAAACCAATTCTATTRCTGGAAGAGTTGCTTGAATATTTCAATTCATATCTTGCCTCTGCTTGTTACTAATGGAAGGGGAAAATCAATSGAAATGTGACACAAAGGAATTTTCTCACACAGGGCTGCACTGATCTCATTCARAGGGTTTTAAACCATTCCGGATTGCTGGAAGCTGATTCTGAGATGGGCTTGGTGTTTACTTTCTGTGGTTTTGTTTAGAAGGCTGAATCCATTCCTGGGATGCTGCCATGAAATCACTTTGCCTRTGTAACATTCAGTTCCATTTTAAAAATGTGTGCTGAGATTTGGGAAGAAATGTGAGTGGTCTGGGTGTCTTTGGGTGCTTCTCTGAATGAACTGAGATTGATTCAGGGAACTGGCCTTGCCTCCAGTACTCAGAGCTCACCATATTGGATGGTGATGGAGCAGAATCCTCACAGTGGGGCTGACTGTAGCTCTTGGAGCATCTTGGGGGCTCTAAAATTGGCACACGAATGTCTTACTTCTGTTGTTGGTTCATCTTTTTGTTGTTACTTTGCATTACCTTGGTTCCTCCTTCCTTGTTCCACCCTGAATTTTAGTGCAGAGTATTTTCTACTGTTTGTGACAGCTTCAATTATAAAAAAAGATGGTGAACAAACTTCCAGGAGCTGTTCTGCTCCCTGTTTGCCTGCAGATCCTGAAATCTGACTGTTGGTGCTAAAAACCCACTCACCTGTGATCAGAGCACTGCTCTCCCGTGCTGTGAGTGTTATCAGCAGGGTGCTTCATTTCCTCCCCAGCAGTTGGGTACACCCTGTGGGGGCCCAGTGTTTCTGGGAATTGAGCTGAGATCACRACTGCACATTCATCTGCAAATGCAGCACATGAGCTGTGTCTAGAAAGAGCTGTGTAAGGCAGTCCTGGGAGGTTTGAGTGAGGTTTCCTTTTCTGGCAATTACAGGAGGGATTGAGGACTTCCTGAAACTGAAGCTCAGCTCTTACAACTGTGGGACACAAAGAGGCAAAACCGTCTACCCTTGTTCTCTGTAGAGTTTAAGTTGCAAATTCTTGAGGGAAAATGGTGMATCCTTTTGGCAGGATCCCTGGTCAGCTTTATCTGGGAATTTACTTCTCTGAAAGATCATTGTATAATTCAGTGCTCAGAATTTACTGAGATGATGTTTCTTTCACTGTTCAGGAGCAAGAGCAGCTTTACCTCTGCTCAGGTGTGGTCTCAACGTCAACGTTTGAGCAGCCAAATCGTTATGTGAAGCTGTGGGTGAAGCTGGTGACACCTCTGATCAAGAATTTCTTTTGAAAGAAGAAAAGTTGCTGCTTTGGGTGAGTTTGCTGCTATTATGGGATATTATATTGCACTGACTGCAGTGAATAGCTGCAGTGCTGTGTCACAAAAGACAGTGGAGATGTAGATGATGTGAAAACCAGGCACTCCTTGATTCCTCTGGGAATGGAGATTCTCCTGCCATGGATTGGGATCAGTGCTCAGGTCYAGACTGGGTTTCATCTGCTAGAATTTCTGGAAGTGCTGCTGACAAAGAACCCATACAGGGGTATTCCCCATGACTCATACAGTGGTATTTTCCATGTATGGAAATAAAATTCCCATTTCTRAAATGTCCCTTTCAGAGTTTCGTGGAGAGACTGTGTTTGTTTGATTATGACCGGCCAATAGAAAGCATTGCTGGAATAATTAAAGTGTTCTGTCTTTGTATCCAGTCAGGKCTTTGCTTTGCCCCTGCAGTGTTGGTTTGCAGGAGCAGTTGGTTTTGCTTTTCTGTTTTGTGGTGTCCTGGGTCTCCTGGATRTTCATGACTCAGGCCTTTGTGAGCTTCAGGACATCACTCCTGACTGATCTGTGCCGTGCCCTGTCCGTGCAGTTGCCAGTGGTGCACACATGTCCAGGATGCTGCATGTTCCCAAATCCYTTTTACWTACCTGTCAGTGGCCCCTCCCCAGCAGGGCTTTCACAGATATGAGTACCTTTCATGAGTTGTGGAGGGGCTGGAGAGGACTTTTGCTGCAGATGTAAGTTTGGGATGTTGCTTGCTGAAAATGGGAACCTTGAACCATAACATCCTGCAGAGCAGGTGGTTGGAAGCCAGGTAGAAACATGGGGGAGTGCAGGGTGAGGCTGCCCTGTGTCACTGGTGGGGTGTGAGCAAGGCTTTCTGACCTGGCAGTGCCACAAACAGCATTTCTGGYCCCTGAAAAAGGCTGATGGCAAGTGTGAAACTTGGTCAAAACTGAGCATAGATGCTGCTACTCTATAAAGAAGCAAGCCACTCTCTGTGYCTGCTCTTGGGGCTTCTCTGACTGTGAGCTGGGAGGGAACTTTTAGGCAGCTGTATTTTAGAACTAATTGTTCAAATATTTCACAGGGTGGGATTTTGGTGAATTGTTTTATGCCAAAGGGACTGGCCTTGGCAAATACCTTAATGTGTTACTGCTGATACAAATGATTTATTGTGAAGAAAGGGCCGAGTAGGTTGCCGAGTAGGCAACATCCCAAACCCTAGAAATAGGAATAACGTATTTCAGAGAGGGACCTGTTTGCAGCTGGACCTTCTCTGGGCTGTGCAGGTTTGGTGTGGGTGAACTGGACCAAACCTGCACATTCTTGTCCCATCTGCTCCAGCCAGACACGTGCTCCATGCAGGAGCATGAGGTGTTTGTGCTCAGTTTGCTCTGAGCCATCAYACAAAGAGCTGTGGGAACGTGGAGAGCCAGGAGAGGGAAAGGAGTCGGCACTTGCATGCAGTTTTTCTGTCTGGCTTCCCACGGTGGTCTGGCTCCCCACCAGCRCCACGTCAGAAACCACCAGTGGAAAACCAGTATCCGCCCTGAGAAGCCCACGTGCTGCAAGAGCAGCCTGCACACAGCAGCACTTCCAACTCTGCTTTTATTGAAATGTTCTAAAATGGTTCTGGTACAATCAAACATAGAGGTTTTTGCAAGTTTTTTTGCCTYGCTCTTTTCCTTTGTCACTGAACTCTAGGTCTCCAGGAGGAGAGCCACACCAGCCAGGACCCACTTGGCAGCTTTTTCTTTTGTCTTCAGGTTGAAGGTCCAGACGTAGGTGGGCCCCCGCGTCCGTGTCTTGTAGACGGGACACTCGTAGATGTTGATGGTGTCCATGCGGTCCACRGGGATGGCTCTGAGCAGGATCACCGGCATCTCGGGCGTCAGCTCCTTCATCCGCGCGTCGGCGATGGAGCCGGAGGGGATGTCCCAGCGGGCACCTGCAGTGACAGCAGCGTCAGGGGACCCTGCCACCTCCCGGGACTGCTCACAACTGCCATGCTGGGAGCTCGAGGCTTAACCTTGGGTAAAGTGGCGCAGTAGTATTTAGGGCTGACATGTTCTCATCTCACTGTGACCCAGGACTGCGTTTGCCTTACTGTGTGTGGGATGTCTGAATAAATTCTGTCCTCACCCTTCCCTTCAGCACGTCTTGGTATGGGAATTGCAGAATTTAAGGTGAACTGGCTGTGGTGGAATCTGTCAACACRCTGTCTGTCCCATGTGCTCTACTTTTATCCGAATGGACCCCTCAGCTGCTCTGCTGAACTGCTCCTTCCCCCTCATTTTAGCACTAATTATTATGGGCTTGAGTTTCCCAATTTGTCTTACTCAAGCATCAACTAAGAATGTGACATAGATAATCACGAGAGTCCTGTATCTCTGGGAGCCCTGGGGTTGGTGAGCCACAGCCTGAGTTGTGTGAGTGCTGCCCTCAGCAGGCGGCTGAGCCCGGTGGAGTTGGGACTGAGCCCGGTGGAGCCGGGACCGAGCCCGGTGGAGTTGGGACCGAGCTCGGTGGAGCCGGGACCGAGCCCGGTGGAGTTGGGACCGAGCCCGGTGGAGCCGGGGCCGTGCCCGGTGGAGCCGGGGCTGAGCTCGGTGGAGCCGGGACTGAGCTCGGTGGAGCCGGGACTGAGCTCGGTGGAGCCGGGACTGAGCTCGGTGGAGCCGGGGCCGAGCTCGGTGGAGCTGGGGCTGAGCCCGGTGGAGCTTGAGCTCCTCGCTCCTCGCTGTTGCCAGCAGCCACTGAGGGCAGAGCTGGGCCTGCTCCATGTCTCAAACATCTCAGAGATGCAGTTTTTACCTTCCATGTACAGCCCATGCACATAGGAGCCTTCTCGAGGGGGAAATGTTATCTCCTCGCGGGTTTTCTTGGTCACCTCCACTGCCAGACACATCTTGTCCAGTGGCCACTGCTTTTTCCTAGCTGTGGACTGCATGATGGCTGTGAGGAAGGATTGGGGGTTGAAGAATCCTGCCAGCCACACTGCTGCAGGCAGCACAAAATCTGTTGTCCAGACTTCCAGCTCCTAGAAAATAAACCAGCAGAGTCCTCAGGGTCAAAGGGTGCGCTGTGAGCTGCAGGACACTGTGATAGAGTTGATGCTTTGCTGTGCCTAACCCAAACTTCAGTTAATCTTGTAGAGTGGCTGGAGGTGGTTTGGGAGGAATAAACAGCAGATTCCTCTGCCACAATGAAGCTGAAACGCTGAATTCACAGTGCAGAAAATACTGCTGTTAGTTTTTAGCAAAGCCAGTTTTATTTATTTTTTAATGGGACACCCAGAGTTGCAGGGGGGTTGCTACAGTGAGGTACTGTAATGGGAACCCTAGTCACACTTGTGCTCTCATTCCTGGAGGAACAGCCCTTTTCAGGTACTTCAGGCTGGTTAAATACTGATAAATAAACCYCTCTCTGGTAGGGAGAGTCCTGGTCTCTGGGTATCTGCTTGCACCCCAAGCTCTGACTGTCACACCAGCTCTACTCACCCTGATCCGCAGGAGCAGGTCTGCATACCAGGTTGCCAAGCTGAGGAGAGAGGGATAGGCATAACGTGTCCAAGATTCTGGAACACTGTCATAGAAGAGAGCGTTTGACAGGTCTTCCATCTCGGATGTAATCGTCAGCTCTCCCTTTGAAAAAGAAAAGTCCAGGCAGTGGCACCTGCAGCATCTCCAGAGGGATGWGCTGGGGCTCAGAGCAGGAGCTGGGGCTGCCTGGCTGGATGGGTGAKAGCTGCAGCAAAGGCAGAGAGGGCTTTGCAAACACTGGGAGATGGTTTGGGCAGGTGCTGCTGTGTACCTGCAGTCCCAGGTCCAGCTCCTTCAGCGAGCGCCTGATCTCATGGGTCAGGATGTTCATCCTTTCACATTCCTGCAGGGCTACAACAGTGTACGGGGTTTTTTCCTTTGCCTTTGCCATCAACTCCTCCATGTTGAATGCCTCCGGCAGCTGCCCAAGGATTTCATCCAGGACTGTCTTCACCTGAAATGAGAATACCATAAATGAGAATGCTCCTACCTACCCAGAGAAAAATGCTGCAGGGTCACATTTAATTGGTAAGACTTCTTTTCCCCTGGTGTTTCTTCCTCCTCTGTTACTAATGCTCCATTCTGTTACTAACTGCTCTTGAGTCTTGAAAAACTAGAGCCCTTTTTTGATAGCCAAGGTAAAGACCTRAGACCGTGGTGGCTGTGAAATGCAAGTGTGAAGTCCGGGCAGTCAGGAAGAAGACTTCTTATAAAATAAATCTTTATCWTTGTTTTTAGTAGTTGCTATCATGAATGGAGGTTCCTCAGCCTGCCCCATCTGCTGAGGGGCCCCACGTGTTGCCAGTGGTGCATCCTGGCCCCATCAGGGTTTGAGGTTCCATGTTCCTGTGCTGCCATCCCGGGCTGATGGGCTCAGCATGGCTGGGCTGGAATCATCTCCCTCTGCTGTCCCTTCCTCGCTGCTGTGGGTTCTGTTCTCTCAGTTATGTCCATGCCTGTGTCTGTCTCCCCTGTTTAGCCTCTCAGCTGTCACCTTTGGGAGGTTTTTTTCCCCACTGTAATTACCTCCTSCTGCCTTAAAAAAACGCAGTTAAATTCTACTATAAAGAGACAAGACTTGACTTGCCTGTTCCTCTCGGGAGGTACCTGTGCCCCCAGCAGCCTCGGATTCCTTGGGCTGCAGTTCCAGCACCGTGCGGAAGAGCCTCTCYGAGGTGACGGTCAGGAATCCCATCTCTGCATTGGGGTGCAGCCCGTACAGGTGGGGACTCTCACCTGGCAGGTTGTCATCGATGTACTCGTGGTAGGCCTGAATGCAGGGCAGGGTAGCGTTAGCCTGGGGTACAGGCAAAGGAGCCCAAAGTTCCCTGCAGCCTCGAAAACCCGGCAGCAACCTCGGGGGCCCTTTGCAGCACCTGCCCGTGCGCACAGAGGCTCTTTTTAAATTTGTGTCTCAGCCAAGCTTTTCCCTTTCTACCTCAGAATTACATTTACAGCAATTCTGCACATTTCCAGGGGGTTGACACTTTGTCCCTACGCTCCCCTTCGTGTGTGTGAGAGAGCTTGGGTTCATGCATTTATCCAGAGCAGGGGTTTGCGGTGTTTCTTACCTGGTAATCCAWGCGGGGAGGGATCATAAAGCCCGGAGCCAAGGCCACCTCCCCATCGAGCATCTCGGCCCGCACGTACTCGCTCAGGTATGTGCGGCACAGCCGGCGGTCCCAATCGTCCGTGATGTGTCCCCCATACATGATCTCACCAAAGAGGTACCGGAGATCATCCCATGGCACCTGCACGAGGGGCTCAATCAGCCCCAGGGCCACCCAGTGATGGCCCCAGGACTGACCTGTGCAGTGTGCAGGGAGGTGACAAAGCCTCGGGGAGAGGGGTGTCTCTTGATYATCCACAGATTCCTCCTTGTCCCACTATGAACACAGCCATCTGCTGTTTTTCATCCCATCTTTTTTTCCAAACAGCACTGATAATGTCTGAGGGCAGGTCTAATGGTGACACTTCAGCCCGGCTCTCTGCATTCTTGAGGCAGGCTTTGCCTTTTTGGTGCAGCCATCCACCAGTCATGGGTGAGGGCAGSGGTTTGTCCTGGCTGGTGCCTGACACTCACCCAGCTCAGTCAGGCCAAGAACTCGTGCCCTTCTGCTGCCTGAGCATGCAGGGAGCAGGGCAGGGACTGCTTCTGGCCCTGGGCTCCTTCATGAGCCCGCATTTGTGCCACAARCTGGCCAATGTTCCAAGGAAGGGCGATTGTTGCAGTGTGTGCTGTGCTGTGCTGTGCTGAGGAGCACTCAGCCCCGTTATTCTCACCTTGGGGTTGGCCTCCAGGTAGTTTTGCAGGACGTTAACAGAGACGGTCAGGTCGCCGTTGTTGAAGGGGTATGATCTGTTCCAGCCCTGAGTGCCGAACCTGCGCCGCTCGGCCACCGCTGCGTGGAAGTAGCAAAGGGCAAACAAAATGCACCTGAACTCGGTGTCTTTGCTGCACTGCTCCAGCGTTTCCTGTGGACAAACAGTGAGGGTGGGTTGCAGTTGAACGTTACTTCTAGATGCCACTCTTGTGAAGAACATTCATAAGCAAAGAAGAACTGAAGGTGTTTATTACAAAAAAAAAAGGCATACGATTATATTTTAATGATTTGCCAGTTAGTAATTCTTGCACTTATCTGTTTATGACAGAATTAGGACTTCACACCCCAACACCTTGCTGACAGCTTGTTCATGGCAAAGCTGCAGCACTCCAGGTTCAGCCTCAGGAAAGCTCTGGCAACCCAGAACTGCCTTGTGCTGGAAACTCTTGGGCAGCTCTGGTTACCCCTAAAGCCCTTTCAGAGGGGACATCTGGGCACYCCAGGAGGATGTGCCAGCTTGGGCTGGCTACAGGTGCAGAGTCCCTGGAGCAGTGACACCCTCGGGGTGCAGCAGTGACACCCTTGGGGTGCTCAGTCTGGAGGGGATGAGCCCCACACGCTGACCAGAACRGTCCCAAGGAGCTCCTGGGGAAGGGAGGGGGTGCAGGGAGTACCTGGGAGAAGAGGTCGAGGGCTCCGTGSAGGTTGGCACACATGCCTGTGGGTGGCTCGCTGGTGATCTTGATGGAGTTGTCCAGCAGTCCCTGGGGGATGATGTGTGACTCGGGGGTGGGGGCYGGCTCGGCGCTCATGAACAGTCGGTACTCAGGGTGGCTGCCCTGGCTGTGTTGCTCCACCAGCTTCTCCAGYGAGTCCAGCCACCGTGCCACCAGGTGAATGTTCTGCAACAGAAACCCTCTGGAGCTGGTGAATCTCATCTCCCCCCCCAATTCCTACTGTGGCTCCACGGGGAGAAGGTGCAGCACAACACAACTGCTGGGGTGGGGCACAGCCAGCTAACCCAGGCAGTGTCACTGCTGTCACTGTGGGGTGACCATGCACATGTGCCCAGATGCTGGCAGGAATTTTTGCCCTGGTATGGCCGGTTGCAGTCAGGGCTGTGCACCCCGTGGTGTCCCCAGTGCCCCTCACCCACCTGCAGGATGACCCAGTGGCCCTCTGCAGCTGCCACCTCCATGGCCTGCTCTGCCACCACCTCCTGGCCTTGCCCCAGGGATACGTTGTGGATCTTGCCGTTGTCGATGGTGAAATTCAGCCTGGTGCCTGGAGGGGAATGYCYGCTGTTATTACCAGAATCGGTGCCRAGCTGGGGCTGTGCAGTTCCAGCCCCTCRGCCCCRCAGCAGCTCAYGGCCYTKGGGCTGTGCCAGCCTGGGRCRGGCAGAGCCTCACCCAGAGCCTCCACGTCCTTCAGCGGGTCCACACCGGGGGAGAGAATGAAGAACAGGGGCGTGGAGGGGCTGCTCTCCTTGTACACCTCAGCCAGATCAATGCTCCTTCCTTCCACGTACTTCCTGCCCATCTTCTCTTCCACAAATTTCCTRCAGAAAAATAAAACCACCCTGTGAGTGTGGAGCAGTCACTGTTTGCAGCTGGTGTGGTGGCACTGGGGTTCCTGCAGGAGAGCCCTGTGCTGGGCACCATGTACCTGATGGCATAGGTCATCCTGTCAGGGCGCAGGCACCGCAGAACACACAACTTCTGCAGGGCTGACTTGTTCTTCCAGTCCATGGGRAACACCTCATTCTCCGGCGCCTCCATCTCCACAAACCTTTTCCATCGCTTTGCTGAGCCCTCGATGTCGCTCTCCAGGTTCTTGAATTCTTCCATTTCTGAAAGTGCCTTCAGGTTCCACAGAGAAGGACCAAATCACTCAGGGAGCACCTGCAGGTGACCCGAGTCCCGCTGCACTGTGCTGGCATTGCCTTGGCACAGTGGGTGACTGTGCAGACCCACCTTGACAGCCCCCCAGCCCTGGTTCTGCAGRAAATCCACAGGGGACGTGACCCCGGCCTTGGAAGGCAAGCGCAGGAGAAAGTCCAGCTCGGCTGGGTTCACTTCTTTCTTGATGGCCAGGACCTGGAAGTTGGGAGTGCAGCGTCACAGCCACCCAACGCCCACAGCCCCAGTGTGAGGGGCAAGAGGCTCTGACAACCCAGCAGCAGCACCAGACAAAGAGAACAACCTGGCTAAAGCCACACGAACGCCTGTTGGACAGCCCCAGAGCTTTGCAGGGATTACCTGGAAGGCAACCTGAGCCAGGAAGATGAGTTTGTCTCTCTCAAAGAGGCCCTGTGCAGTGTACATGTAGACTGAGTAGGTGATCTGGTCYGTCAGGTTGATCACCCTTTTCTGGGTGTCGTCGCTGGGTGTTGCACGTTCGATGGCTTTCTCRAAGACCCCGTTGAAGGCCTGAGGAAGATCCCGGCAGCATCAGCATCTGGCAGCTGGTGCCTCATCAGCCACGTGAAAGCTGAAACACTCACTCTCCGTGCTCCTCCAGGTCTGTCCCACCCACAGACACCTCTGTCCCTCCTTGCTCCCCATTTACCTTGAGAGAGAACTGGTAGATGGGGTTGATCTTGCCGAGGTCGCTCAGGATGAAGTACAGTAGGGATGCACGCTCTGCTGCTGGCCGGTAGTGCTCTCTGGCAACGTTTATTTGTACTTCAGTGACTTTGGCTTCCTTTACCTGGAGGCACAGGGGGATGAGTGTTAGCAGAACCCTGTCATGTGTCAAAGCAGTGCCCACCCTCCCTCTGGGTGCTGATCTGAGCAGTCCCTCTGCCTGTGGCACCAGCTCGGGGCAGCACGTTTACTTTTTCCTCAATTTCCTTGGCTGTGCGCTTGGTGATCTCCAGGTTCTCCACCAGGGCTGTGTCCCGCAGGAAATCTCCCCCAGCAGCCGACAGCCGGGCGAGCAGGGAGTCCTCCAGCTCCTTCAGCTTGATCTTGAACTCGTTCTGGCTCTTGGTCAGGTTTGCCTGTGACAGAATGCCCAGGGATGTGTCACTTGGAGATTGCCACCGAGTGCTGGCACCGGTCACCAATGAGGTGGTAAGGCCACCAATGCACGGGTGTGAGGGGAGGGTGGATGTGGCCCCTCCTGGGACCCTCTGCCACCCCCAGGGTGAGGTGACAACACACCCAGGCAGTGCTGGCTGTGGGGACAATGGGGGACATGGAGTGGCAGGGTCTGGCTGGGACCAACGGCAGTGAGCACACGGAGGAGAGCTCTTGTTCCTCACCCCAAAACCTCCACATATGGAGGAGAGCTCTCACTCCCACCCCAAAATCTCCACACACCGAGGGGAACTCTCGCTCCCCACCCCAAAACCTCCACACACAGAGGAGAGCTCTTGTTCCTCACCCCAAAACCTCCACACATGGAGGAGAGCTCTCGCTCCCCACCCCAAAACCTCCACACATGGAGGAGAGCTCTYKYTCCYCACCCCAAAACCTCCACACATGGAGGAGAGCTCTCGCTCCCCACCCCAAAACCTCCACACAYGGAGGAGAGCTCTCRYTCCYCACCCCAAAACCTCSGCAGTGCCCCCATTTCTCCCACCCCTGCCAKCAGCCCGGGCTGTACCTTCAGGGTCTCCAGGTCTGGTCGCTCCCGGGCCACCACAGCAGCCAGGAGCTGGTCCTCCAGGCCCTCCCGTGTCACCAGGAAGTTGATGAGAGTGCACTGAGCCTGCACCTCTGGTTTGTAGTGCGGGTTGAAACATCGGGTGTGCAGGATCAGGCGGAACCGCTGGTGGTACTCTACTTCTTTATCTCCAATTCTAATGTACCTGTTCAGTTAATTAAACAAATTAATCACTACCCACTGGGCAGTAAYGCATCAGAGAGAGATGCCCTCAGCCTGTGCCCTGTTCCTGGCTGCTTGGGATGAATTTCTTTGGCTGGGAAAAGGCACAGCAAGGGCAGCAGTACCAAACCAACGCTGGCAGGGCAAGGGTGAAGGAGCAGGAGCTGGGCACTGCTGTGCCACAGCCTGYCATGAATTCTGGGGTGCTGCTCCCCTTCCAGCTTATCATGGCAGCTGTCCCAGGGAATATGGCCTTAAATCACTAARTGAACTGGATGCTGAGGGCCACAACAGCCAAAAAGGCCATAATTAGTACAGGTGTCCTCTGTGGGACATGCWGGAGAACACAGAGGGATATGGCCAAAGCCAAAGAAGGATCAGCCCCTGCTGCCCACACTGAAGGTGCATCTACAGCRTTTTGGGGCTGCAGTGCTGCTCAGAGCAGGTGAAAGCTCTCWCTCTGGGGTGTGCTGACCTGCCCTTGGCTGTGGTCCTGCCCAGCAGCGGGTCCAGCACCGGCTCCACTGTCTCACCRATGTCCTCGATCAGGAGTGTCTGTCCTTCAGAGACGGCCTGTGCGATGGTGTCCAGGTATCTGAGGGACACAGGGGAGGGATGAAGGGCAGTCTGTGCACTGTGACGGGCTTGGGCTGCTGCGTGGGGCTCACGGAGTGCTTTCCACCCACTGTGCCCTGTTGGGATCCTGCTGTGCTCTGCCAGCGGGGCCCAGAGAGCCTCTGGAGATGGGTGAGCCATCTCACCAGTGTGGGGTTAGGGTTGGGGTTGGGGTTAGTGTTTGGATTAGGGCTGCTGCCCTCGGGTGCTCCGTTTCCTTTGGGTGACGTTATTGCCCTGACTCTTCACCCTTCAATGGCAGGAAAGGGGATCTGCTGCAGCCCAAGCCTTCACGAACCCACAGCCCCTGACCCACCTTTTCTGGCCCAGGCGGACGATCCTGAGGTCCTCCCCGTATTTGTTCTTGATCCACTTGCTGCCCTGGAGCTGTGCATCCACGAGCAGCGGCCAGCGCTGGGTGCTGCACAGGATGGCCGCGTTCTCGGTCGAGGTGCGGTCGCTGGGCAGCCCCTGGTTGTTCCAGGCAGCCACRTCGGCCGAGTCCGTCAGGAGGCTGAGCGGGTCCAGGTCTGGGGTGATGGGGATGGGCACCTGCAGGGAGGGGCTGTTGGTGCCCGGCTGCAGAGGGCTGGTGGCCACCGGGGCTGGTGGCCACGGGGAAAGSAGTCCCGGGCACTCTGGGGTGGAGCCTCTCACCGTCTGCCCTTTGAGGAAGGGGAGCCAGTGCTGCTCCAGCAGCTCAGCCCTGTACTTCTTGGTGAAGTACCCGATGTAGGACACGAAGGCAGAGACCAGCAGCACRTCCCCACACAGCGTCTTCTCCTGCTCCCTGAGGTCCTCCACGGACTCAGCCCAGCGGACGTTTTCGGATGCCAGGCCCCCGACSAGCCTGGGAGTCAGAGAGGATGGTACTGGTGGGGACACACTCATGGTCACCCAGGGCGTTATCACCAAACCTCTCTGTGGCTGGCCCAATTAATTTCAGAATGTTTTAATTTGGTGAGGGTGTGGGGRGCTCTGCTGCTGCCATGGCTCCGGTGTCACGGTCACCAGGCGATGCCAGGAGCAGCAGCCTGCCCTGATTCGTTACCAGCTTTGCAYGGTACCTGTTTGCCAGGTTGATGACTTTGTTGGTTTCATCAGCCTCCTGCTGGCATTTGATCTTTTCTGCTGTGGCTTTCTCAAACTGAGCAGTCAGAGTCGCCAGATTTGCGTTCAGGGTCTTTGGAAGAGAGCAGCCCCAGAGTTATTTCCTGCCCAGACAGGMGGCTCCAAGGTCCTGGAGCCCCATCCCAGCAGTGCTTGGGCTGGGCTCTGGGTTCATGGGGCTCTTTCTCTCGTTTGGTGACTCAGGGGCGTGTGGCAGGGCCCGTGGGCACAAACACTTACAGCAATTTTGTTCTTGATACGACTGAGTCTCTGCTGTGCCTCTGCCAGCTCAGCATCAGCGTCAGCCACTGCCTGTCTCTTGGGCTTCACTATGCAGTGCACCTCGTAGAATCGGACCATGTTGAGGCACCAGGAGCACAGCCCRGCCGCGGCCGTTGACTTGGACTTGATGAACTCTGGATCAAAGTTGGGATCTGTCCGATATGGCCTGGAACAGGAGCACACTGTGCTGTGGCACTGCACTGCCCCCGGGGCTTGGGGGACAGGGTGGGACAGCAGGGTGACAGCAGGGTGACAGCAGGATGACAGCACCCTCTGGGTGACAGCAGGGTGACAGCACCCTCTGGGTGACAGCACCCTCTGGGTCCCACTCCTGTCCCCAAACCCCACTGTTTTCCAAGGATCCCCCCTGGCCGCCCATTCAGGGGGTGACAAGGGCTGCAAAGGGACAGGAATCAGTCACAAACTCACTCAAAYGCCTTGAGACAGGGCTCAGGGATGTTCTCCCCATCAAATTGTTTTAAGGCTGCAAGGAAAGTGTCTGCTTTTCCTATCTTGACTTTTGCTGCCGTCCAGCTCTTGTCCTTTGGAATCTTGCCTTTTTCAGCCGTCAGGATCAACACAGCTGCCATCACATTCACCACCTCTGGTGGTGGGGACCCAAAGGACTTCAGCTCTGTCAGGTTGTACTGGGGAGGGAGCACAGAGCCACTGAGCATCACCCTGGCCAGGGCTGTTGGTACCTGCTGCCCCCTGAGAGCTCACCCACCTTGTTGAGCGTGTCGAGAGCCTCACGGGCAGCGGAGAGCACCACCTCTGCTTCTGCCAGATCACTGGCACAGGCTCGCTGCTTCTCAGCCACCATCTGGGGAGGGAGGGAGGACACGGCATGGGTTAGGGGCTGCAAGCACAGAGCTCACACGGTTGTGCACACCCTGGACACCAGCTCAGCACTTTGCACCTTGTTGATGGCCTCGACCTTCAGCTCCTCCTCATCAGCAATGGCTTTCTCCTTGCTGACCTTCTCTGTCTCAACACCCACCACGTGGATCAGTTTGTCTGTGTCCTCATTCTTTTGCTTCAGCTCTATCTCCTGGACTGCCAGCATGGCTTTCAGGTCATCCACCTCAATGAGGGAAGAAAAAAAAACCAGATAAGAGGGTTGATCCTGCCAAACCTCACCTGGTGGAGCAGCAGTGTCTTGGGATGGCTTGGGGACTGTGACCACCCTGCAGGGACGTGCCAGCTCTCTACAGCTCTGTATGATGCACAAGACAGGCTGTGGACAGGCACCTGTGATGCTGTGCTCTGCAGCTTCAGCAGCCCCTTCTCCAGTCTCTCGATGTTGGCTGTCAGCTTGCTCCTTTTACTGGCCAGCAGATTTTGGTACAGCTTTATCTGCTCCAGGAAGGTCTTTGGCGTGGTGTAATTATAGCGTCTCTCCACRGCCAGGTAGGTCTTGGACATCTCCTTTGAGCTCGTGTGGACGAAGGACATGAACTGGCTGATGGAGACCTTGACGTCGGGCTGCACAGGAGAGAGAGAGAGCTGCTGCAGTGGGGGCTGTGGGGACAGCAGTGGCTGCACTGACCCCTCCCAATGCTGGCTCCATGTCCGGCTGCAGAGCCTCTCAAAGTGACAGCAAAGTGACCCTCTCATCAGCAGCACAGCCTGGGACAGACACACCAGTGCTCAAGGAACTGGTCCTGATTCCCCACCCAGCACTGCAGCCCTGACATCCCTGCGTGGGGAAACCCTGCTGTCCCTGGGCTGCTGCCTGTGGGGGTGTTTCAGTGACAGAAAGGAAATGAGGGGACCTTTGTCCTCACCCACACAGTGCAGGGCTGAGGCTGTGACCCTGGAACCAGTTGTAAGCTTATCCCAAATCCCAGCCTGCTGTTCCCAGCCCCCTGGATCATGCCAGGCTCCCAACCCTGGGCACAGTACACCAGGAGAGCAGCAGAGGTGCAGCTCACTGCCCAGTGCAGCCCAGGATCCCCAGTGCAGCCCAGGATCCCCAGTGCAGCTCAGGATCCCCAGTATCAGGACAGCAGCTCACCTCGATGTCTGGCGTTTCCTCCAGGAACCTGCTGCTGACAGACACCAGAGCATCCTCGGGCCACTCGTGGAACCAGTCGATGGCCGTGCAGTTGACCACAGCAGGGAACCTCCTGGCCCTCACACGCAGCGTGGAGCCCACGGGGGAGAAGCAGAGCACGACCTGGAGCAGAGCAGCACTGCTGAGAGGCTGTCCCTGCTGTCGGGTTGGGGAGCGTTTCCAGAGGCTCTGTGAGGATTATGCTGCCTTGGCATTATCTCCCAGCGAGCAGGAGGCTCTCTGTGCCTCTCAGCAGGGCTGGCACCGGGTCCCCTCTGGTGCCTGCACTCAGGGGGCTCTTGTGGTGTCCTGTGAGTGCCCAGCACGCTGTGTGGAAGCTGCTGACCCCCGGGGAGGTCAGTACAGGGCTGTTCTGTGCCTCTGGGGCTCGGGGCACCTGGGGAGTCCCTGAGCACACCTTTTACCCAAACCCACCACTTTGGGATGAAAACTTGGTGTTTGTGGCCTGTTGCAAAGAGTTTTTTGGATCAGGCAAATCAGGGACATGGACAAACCAACCTGGGGAGACAACACCCACCTTTAACTGGCGCCTGACTTTTTCTATAAATAATTTCCAGCAGTTTTCCTTTGTATCTTCCAATCCAAGGGACTTCACTTGAGGCCTCATGGCACTCATGATGGTATCCAGGTCAGCATCCTGAAAGAGGCCTGGCACCTCTCCGGAYGCCAAGAAATCATTGATCAGAACGAGGAATGATTCTTCAGACACCTGCGAGTCTGTCATCAGGAACACRGAGGGAATGTTCTTCACAGCTGCCTTCAGGTACTGGGTGGCGAGGTCCAGCTGGGACAGAGAGAAGTGTCACCCCCCAGTGCCACCCCMAAGAGCTCTCCAGAGCTGCAAGGGAGCCCTTGGGAAGGAGCTGGTGCCAGCTGCTGTGCCCAGGCTGCCCATGCCACCCCTGCTGCCAGCAGCAGCTCCTGCCCATGCAGTGGGGAAGCWCTGTGCCCCTGGGACAGGACTGGGTGTAAATGCAGTGTCACAGGGAGCACAGAGCCTCCTGAGCCCACCCCAGGCAGGGCAGGAGCCATGCCCAAGCAGCTGGCACTGACCCAGGGCACACAGCTGCTCCCACCTTCAGGTCTGCAGTGCTGTAGCCTTTCCTCAGGGTGATCTGGAAGACGCTCAGGGTGCTGATGTGAGCTGCCAGCCGTGCCAGGCTCTGCTTTCCGCTGCCTCCCACTCCCACCAGCAGAGCATTGCCCCGGGGAGACTCCAAAATCCGGCTAATTCTGCAGATGTGAGACACTGCATCTTCAAAGAGCACCTGCAGGAAAGAGGGGAATGTTTGGTGTTGTGTTTAATGCACCACCACTGCTGCAGTCCCAGCGTTTTGGGGAGCTGCCTGCCGTGGGCACTCACCAGGTTCATGGCTGCGTTCACCTCGTTGTAGCTGTCCAGAGCTTCTGCCAGCAGGTTACTCAGAGCTGCCCAGCTGTGCACGGGCAKGTACTTGGACTCATCCATGCCCTGGGCGAAGTGGCAGTAGATGTTGGGCTTGGCAAACACCGCCTCTTCGTTGAGCTCCTGSGARAGGCAATTCCAGCTGTGGGGCWYCCAGGGAGCACCCCCGGGCCCTACAAACACTGCTTTTCAGCACAGTTACCTGGAAGGAGGCTTTGCAGGTGTCCACCAGCAGCTTGCTGAAGGTGSTCTGGTCCTGTTCATCCACAAGCTTGTCTCCATACACCCGCTCTGCTTCATGGAGCCACAGACGCAGCAAATCCACGGGGGTTTTCAGGCAGTCGGGGGTGGAGAAGAGCAGCCCCTGACAAACACAAAAATGCCTCAGCCCTCAGGGGTATTTTAGTGTGGCTCAGATTGCTAAGGCTGGCTCGGGGAAGAGGCAAGGTCCTTTTCAAAGACAAGCTATGCTGCAAGGAGATGGGGTGAGGAAAGGGAGGAATAAGGATATTTTAGAAGAAACAGCTCTCCCRCTACCTGGAATATGTTGGAGAGGTCCCGCAGGTTGAAGATGTAGTGGAATTTGATGGCTGTTGGCAGATAGTTGGAAGCCACCTTCTGATGCAGGGCTGTTGGCAGGACAGGGGGTGAGTGGGCACAGAGAGCTCTGGATCCCAGAGCAATCCTGGGCTGCTCCCATCCCCTGCCAGGCTCACCCAGCGCTGCTGCCACCAGATGGGACTGCATCTTCAGGACAGGGGCGGGCACGTTCTGGCGGGCCAGGTGCTGCTCCAGGATGGTGCCGTACACGTTGTGCAGAGCCTCCCGGCTGGGAAAGCTCACGGCGAGCACGCAGAAGTGGCGCTGCAGAAAGGGACACAAATGTGTTGGGTACTTTTCCACACAGGACTGATGAGCTGAGCGGCACTGCAGGGTCCCGTGCCCCGTTCASCCCCTGGGCTGTGGTGCCAGGGCAGTGGATGTGCCAGCCCTGCCCACCTGCAGCCGTGAGTCGATGGTGAAGGAGCCTGCGGTCGGGTTCATGCAGGCCACGTACTGGCAGTTGCGAATGTCCTTCAGGGTCAGCTTGTTCCTGTCGTACCTGTGCAGGGACCAGCACTGTGACATTTTTTCCAGGGATGGGGACAGAATCCCCCCTCCATCGTGTGTGCCCGTCCAGCACCCACCAGTGCCCATGGTCCAGGTGCTGCCGGATGAGCGTGTGCGGTGCCACRGTGCCGTACTTGTCCACCTCTGGCATGTTCATGTCATCGATGAAGTAGATCAACCTTTTAGTGCCGGGTGGGCCATAAACTCTCCCTGATTTCTTCTCCAGGGGTTTCTCAAGGACAGCTACAGCAGGGTAGGTGAGTGGTGGTCAGTGCTGTGGGACCCTGCAGCACAGCTCGGTGCAGGGCTGAGTGCCAGCTCTGCCAGCCTTACCCTGCAGCATGGCTGATGTGGTGTAGAAGTTGAGGGGCACAGACTGCACCAGAAATTCTTCWGAGCCGAGTGCTTCCAGCTTGTCCCACATCAGGACAGACTTGCCCGTCCCTGCGTTCCCCACCAGCATCACCGGCTGCCGCTTCTCCATCAGCAGGTCCAGGAAATAGCGGAGCCGAATGGTCTCTGTGGTGTGCACCACGGCAGCCTGAGGAGAGCCACTGTCAGTCCCTGTGCCTGGCATTGGCATTGGCACAGGCAGCATCCTCTGCTGGAGCAGCAGCCAGAGCCCTGCACAGCATTTCCAGCAGCTCCAACACTCTGCACCCAAACCTGGTTCCTCTCTAAAGCAGCAGCTCTTGGGTGCTCTACGAGAACCATTTTCTGACCAAAAACCAAGTTATCACACAGAACAGCATGGACAGTTCCTGAAAGCACCAAACCCAACCACAGCTACTGTCCCTGGCAGCTTAGATGACCCCCGCACAATGCCATTGTAAGAGACACAAATTGAATGCTAAAGGACATTTTGCACTCAGGCAATAGTAACAGCTATTTTGTGAGACACTGAAGCTGCAGGTTCATCTGAAGGTAAAGGAGATGGGGAACTCTCAGCCCTTGCTGAGGCCTCTGCAGGGTAAAGGGACCCACAGGAGGCTGTTGGGTTTGATGGGTGCTGCCAGTCCAAATCCTGCTGATGCTCCAGGCATTGCTGAGGGTGGAGTGATAGTCAAATAAACCATATAAACCATATAAACATAGAGCTTGTGGGAAATACCTGCAAGGGGACTTCAGGGTCGAGCTCGAACTCTGGCACTCTTTCATCCCAGGGATTGAATTTCTTMGTTTCTGGATCAATGTAGTAGTCAAAAATTGTCCCCTGACTAGGAAACTTGATGGTTTTAAATTCTGTGATCCACCACTTGCTGAACTGCTGG
The DNA here is from genome assembly GCF_030028575.1 of Malurus melanocephalus. NCBI lineage: Eukaryota > Metazoa > Chordata > Aves > Passeriformes > Maluridae > Malurus > Malurus melanocephalus. Next base: position 193,129 of record NW_026623685.1, on the reverse strand, counting down.
CGGTAATCCACCAGCTGGAGGGAAAACAGAGATACTCAGGCACTGGCCACAGGTTGGGATGCAGAGAGGGGTGGCGGGTGCTGGGCAGTCCCATGACTGTACCTGGTCCTGGAACAAAGCCCCACCGAAGGCCCAGGCACAGGCAAAGACAAAGTACAGTTCATATTGCTCCCGAGGTGAGTCTGGTGGGACAGCCTTTGGTGTCAGCAGACATTCTAACAGCGACAAAACTGTTTGTATGGATGTGATCTCAGGAACAGGGGTGATTGTCTTGAACCCAGACTTGAGCTTCTCCAGGCACGGCGGCAGGTACTTGTCAAAGAGGATCATCAGAGCAGCCTTCTCAGACTGCACTGTCCTTGTCTCAATCCAGCTGGTCACAATGCTGGGGGAGAGACGAGCAGGGCTGCAGCAACA
>NW_026623685.1:191041-192147 GCF_030028575.1 Malurus melanocephalus | reverse complement strand
CATCCCATCCCATCCCATCCCATCCCATCCCATCCCATCCCATCCCATGGATCCCATCCCATCCCATGGATCCCATCCCATTTCTCCCTGGCAAGCTCACGGGTTCCAGCCCAGGTCAGTGGGGTTGATGTAGAGGATTCCAGCCCGGGACACGGTGGCTGGCGTGGCTGTCCGCAGGTGGCTGATCTCGAAGATGAGCCGCATGGTGGGAGTGAGGGGGATGCGCTCGTTGCTGGCCAAGGTGAGAACCTGGGGGAGGGGGCTCATTGTGGGGGATTCCTGCAGATGGTCCCCCCAAGCAAGCAAAGGCCCTGGGGTGTGATGGCACCAACCTTATTGTCATCCATGACTGTGTTGAGGGACTCGATCCACATGGGATCAATGTCTCCATCCAGGATGATCCATTTGGGCCCATCATGGGTGATGTTGGCCAGGTCACGCATTGCTGTGGAGAACAGACCTGCCCCACAGAAAGACAGGCGTTGTTCCTCTCCAGACATGGCCCTTTGCTACAGGACACGTGGGATTGGTGCTCCCATGAGCATTGCTTCTCCTCCCACTCCAGGACAGAGCCAGCCCCAAGGAAACTCTGCCCATKCCATSTCACATCCCATAAGCTGAGCTCCCCAAGGAAACTCTKCCCATTCCATCTCACATCCCAYAAGCTGAGCTCAGCRCTGSTGTCTCACCATCCTTCCACTCCCGTGTGGCCGGGTGAATGACCCCAAACAGCTCATCACAGGTCACGGCTTTGGGGTCGAGGTCCACGGTGACCGGCCTCCTCTTCAGCATTTGGTACGTCTTGTTGAGCGACTTCAGCACCTGTGGGGAGGGGATGGAGCTGCTGAGCTGCTGATCCAGGGGCAGCCTCTGGCACAGAGCTGCCACCTGAACTGCTCCAGGGAGAGCCCCTGCCCTCCCTCTGCAGAGCCAGCTCTGCACGGGGCATGTGGCACTGCTGTCACCCTGCCAGCACTGCTGTCACCCTGCCAGYGCCRCAGCACRCACAGSATCAGAGTGTGTCCCTGCTGCTCCYKTCTCTGGGCAGCCCTGAGCTGTGCACCCCACACCTGCTCAGCTCCATGGGCTCAGGGCTGGCACACACA
>NW_026623685.1:183204-189537 GCF_030028575.1 Malurus melanocephalus | reverse complement strand
TCAGAGGAACACCCTGTCCATCACCCCCGAGCCAGGTCACCCAAATGGCACCCAGGCTAAATGGACCTAAGCTGAGCTTATTTACAGGAGAAGCCTCTGTCAGTCAGGGGATGGTTTGGAACTGGGAATCTGCTTCCTTCTTGGAGACACATTTGTAATGTAAATCACCTCTCCTGAGATGAATAATCTGAATGCTTTCACCTTAACTGGTTTAATTTGAATTAATTCCAATTCTAATTCTAATTCCAATTCTGATTCCAATTCTAATTCTATTTCTATGCTGTTCTATTTTTGGGTCTCTTGATTCCTTCCTTAAAGCAGAAAGGTGCCCTATGATGCACCAGGTAGAGGTGTATCTTGTGCAGCCATAGACCTTCACTCCATGTGTCTCCAATCCCACTACAGTGTGTCAGGTTTGATGATCAAATGGACTCTTTCCTCTCAGAGCACTGTGAAAATACTGTTMATTGTAATATTGTTAATTACCTGTTTTGACAGCAGCTCTTTGCAGAGCGTGTAGAGAGTGATGAACTTTCTTGCCAGGAGCCTGGCTTCAAGAAATCCCTCTGCCACAAGCATGATTTCGCAGATCAGTTCAAAATCGGGGACCACCATGGCACAGGGTCTAGAGGAGAGCAGCAGCAGCTGGCAGGGCTGTTCACCCTGTCCTTACCGTCCCCCAAGGTTTGTCCCCAAGTTTCCAGTACAAGCCAGTGGCTGCAGTTGCACTGCTGGGCTCCTTCTCCAAGCAGGGCTCATGTCCCACCACATTGGGGCACTTCTGCAGCCTTGGGTTGAGTTTCTCCAAGGACAGGGGTCCCTGTGTATCCCTGTGCCTCCCCTTCCAGTGCTTCATCACCTTTTGGTCCTACTCTCAATTGGATTTCTAGTTGAGGATGGCAATTAGAGCCAACTGAGCATCCTCTCCCGTTGCTGAGCAGCCCYGCTCATCCCCCCTGGCCATTTCTAGGGAGTGACAGGACTGTCACGTTGTGCCCAGGGCTCCCTCACACCAAGCCCTCGGCTGGGGTCCCACAGTGGATGTGGCACACAGTGCCAGCACCGAGCCAGGCGCTGCAGTGACTCTGACCCACCTGAACAGAGCTTTCAGGTTCTCGGGCAGCTCCGTGCGCCCGGCGTACCCGGGATTCATGGTGATGAACAGCCCCACTGATGGCACCAGGGAGATGGTCTCCCCAAGGAAGTTGAATGTTTTCTTCTTGGCACGGATTGCATCTTGAATACATTTTACCTGCCCGGTGAGCAGAGGTGTTGGTGCTGGCACTTCCCAGCTCCGTGCCCAGTGCCCCAGGGTGAGCCTGAGRCTTTGGCTGTGCCAGGAATGACACTGAGATCTTGCTGAAGCCACAGCAGCAGGAGAGCTGGCCTTAAACCAGCGCCTTCCTAATCACCCCAACTCCCTGTCCCGGATGATGGCAGAGCTGGGGGGTGACAGGTCACCAGGATGGGACACAGTTTAACTGTGAGCAAATGCACTGCTGTGCTTCCACCTCCCACCCGTGTCCTAATAGGACACAGTGGAGACAACAGTAGCAAACTGTCCTGTGAGCCAGATTGAATTGGGGCAGCATCCAGGACATGAGCTGGGGAGTCTCTTTAGCACCCAGAGCCRCTGGGTTGTGGGGACAGCACGCACCTGCACCGCAATGACAGACAGGACCTCCACCAAAATGCGGTTGAACTCATCAAAGCAGCCCCAGGCGCCTGTCTGGGCAAGGCCTTTGTAGATGTTCCCACAGGACTGGAGAGAAAGAGCAGCGGGAGGGGACTCAGGCACTGCCACCCCTCTATGCCACCCCTCTATGCCACCCCTCTATGCCACCCCTCTATGCCACCCCTCTATGCCACCCCTCTATGCCACCCCTCTGTGCCATCCCTCTCAGGCACTGCCATCCCTCACGGCAGCGGCTGTGGGGGGTTTGGTGACAAAGCTGACAAAGTTTGCTGAGTGCTGCTTGTGCTTTACGGATTGTGCTCTTCCCATGGGCCATCTCCCACAGTGATAGAGCTCCCTTGCTGCCACAGACCCCAAAGAAGCCCCCATTGTCTTGGGGCACTTCAGTGCCACCATCCCGTTGTCCCGTGCCCTACCTTGTAGTCCATCTGCTCGGAGCAGTTGAACACGTAGACCATGATGCCCACGGCCCTGCCCAGGTCCTTGGTGGTCTCGGTTTTCCCGGTGCCCGCGGGGCCGGCGGGGGCTCCCCCCATGTAGAGGTGCAGGGACTGGGTCAGGGTGATGTAGCACCTGGGGAGCGAGGGAGCTGGGGCTCAGCATGGCCTGGGGGGCTGGGGGAGAGCAGAGGGGCTGGGGGAGAGCAGAGGGGGCTGGGGGGCTCCAACCTGTCTGTCAGGGGGGTGATGACCAGCCGGGGCGTGTTCCCCAGGTACTCATACGAGTAGGTGAGCTGCGCGTCGCAGATGTTGGCGTAGCAGTGCTTCATCCCCTCATCCCAGCGGTGCCGCAGCTGCGACTGCCAGGCAAACGCCTGGGAATTCTCCACCTGTGGAGCAGTGGGTGGAGGGCAGGAGGGCACGGGCACTGCCCCCTGGACAGCCACACAGCCCTGCTTGGGAGTGTTCTGCACCTCCCAGTGCAAGGAGAGTGAAACGGGTCCTGGTGCTGTGCTGGCATCCTTATCCCTCCTCATGGCCCATCAACCATCAACCTATGTGCCCAGCCCGAAAATAATAGAATGACAGGAAACCTGTGCTCCAGAATTCTGAGGGATGGTGCAGCAAAAAYACCCTCCTGTACTGAATACCTTTGTTTGGATCATTTTGGCCACAACGTCCCTCGCATGGACATCAATGGTGCAGATTGTCATGATCTTCATTCTGTCTCCAGCACTCAGGTTCCCAAGGAGCAGGGAAATCAGGGCATTCAGCCGGGCGATCTGGGGAAGGACAGAAAGAATGGGTGTAGGGATGATGCCCTTGTGTGCCCACGAGGTTGGGCAGAGAGGCTCGGGCCAGGTGCAGTCAGCTCTGGGTAATGCCCACCTGCTTTTTGTTATAATCCTTCAGGGCATTTTCATAACCTTTCTCCAGGCTGGCGAAGGCTACCCCAACTTCTGAGGTCCAGGCAATCTGGGTGCATGTCAGAGCGATCTGCAGCAAACCATGGGACACACGGCCATAAAGAGGAACCGTCACCCTCACCATGGCTCAGAGTGGTCACCCGTGCCTCCCGGGGCTCTGTGCCCCCTCCTGCTGCTGTCCCTGCCAGCCTGGCCCCGCAGCAGCACCCACCTGTGCTGGGTAGTCAAACACCCACTCTTCCCGTGGTTTCCCCTCGTAGGTGCCCAGTGCCTGTGGCATGAGGTTCCTGAGCGTCGAGCGCATGCGCTCCAGCAGCCGGTTCAGCCAAACCTCCACCTGCGGGGCCACAGCAGCCCTGAGTGACCCCTCCCTGGCACCAGGACCAGCCCCAGCACACAGAGCCTGCTGCTGGTCCCACACTCTGACAGGGGATGGTCTGAGGGACAGCAGCAAAGGGTAACACCCTGCACCTCTGCAGGTGGAGATTCACATGACTGTGACGTTCTGTGCCTACAGTGCAGGTCTCATTTCTGGGGTTTTTGGCCGAAAACTTTGTATTTTTATATTCCTGCCAGGCTGTTAGAGCACAACCAGCAAAAGGCTCGTCCCCATCCTCAGCCTGCTCCCCACCCCAGCACACAGAGGCTCCACCAACCTGGCCRGACAGGTCACAGTCTGCATCGAAGGGCACGTACTCCCCGTCCCGGCTGAACATCCCATGGGCCATCTTCTGAGGCTTGTTGTCCGAATCCAGCTGGAACTTCAGCTTGGCCAAACTGTCAAACAGCTTTGTCAGGTGCCGTGACACCTGAGAGCAGAGGAACAGCCACTGTCAGGACCCCGTGATGTGTGGAGGTGCCATCAGCAACTGGATCCACCCCAGAGCGCTCCCTGGCACTGCATCCCCGGGGAGGGGGACCAGGAGTGGAGCTCTGTCCATGGGAGTGAAAAATGCTCTAAAACTGCTCAAACAAGTTAGCAGGGAAATGGCACAGGACTCCCCCCGTGCTCACACATAGCTCATACCTCAAGGGGCTCAGTCCCCTTTGATAAAATATCCAGTAGATCCGCAGAGGAGACAAAGTAGAACCGGGGAAAAGCCAATCTTTTGGTCTCGAGGTATTCWGCTAAGGCCTTCTCACAGAGCACCAGCCTGGCAGAAAACAGGGAAAAACCATKAACCCTGACTCTTTGCTTTGCCTTGTCTTGCTTTGGCAGRWTCACCCCCTTCCTTTGCCCCCACARAYRCTTCWCCAGGATGACCTGACCCCCACCTGCCCTGCAGATCGTCCAGACTAGCTGTAAGCCCCGGCTTGTTGGTGCATTCAATCACATTGGGGGTTTTTACTGCGTCAGCCATCAGTGCCTGAAGAGGAAAAACACTTCAGCCCAGCTGAACTGGCAGAGAGCTGCAGGGAAAACGAGGGGGGAATGGGCTTCTCACTCGGAAATCTTGGTCGATGGTATCAAATTTCTTGGACTCCTCTGGCAGTTGGCTGCGGGTGTCTTCAGATGCTATGAAAATTGTCTCCAGATGACTCCACTTCCTCTGCACCTCAAACCACGTGTTGATAACAGTGTCGGTGGTCGACAGCTTCTGCTGCCATTCCTGGCCCCTCTGAAGGAAGAAGGCTCGGTACTTGGAAGCCAACACGTTCTGCAGCTGCATTTGGTTGTCCTCCAGAGTCTCAATGAGCTCCTCATCCATCTTGAGCAGCGGGAGCTGGGTCCTGCTGTGGGGYTCATACTCAAACTCCAGCGTTGCCCAAGTAGTGTCCAGGGCATTCAGCACCTGCAGTCAGGACATGAGGATGAGCTGGGTGCCGTGCTGCTGGGGACAGGAACAGCAGGGACAGCAGGACAGAGGAATTCCTGTTCCAGGCATGGGCTCCACCAGCTCCATGTGGACTGCAGCCCCAGGGAGCGGAGCATGAGCCCTCGACAGCAGAGTCACAGTGGCACAGGGGTCTCACAAAGCAGGGGAGGAGCTGAYCCCATTTACCTTCTCCATCCCTGCCTCCTTCGTGGCTTTGTCCACAATGCCGCGAACCTCCTCCTCAAACTTGTGCAGGTTCAGCTGCAGCAGATCTGCGAGGGTGGTGTTCTCAGACATGGTGAATTCCACCTGGAGCAGAACCACGTGGGCCATGGACTCCCCTCCAGAGAGAGCCAGTCAGTCCAGCAGCTCACCCAAACGAGCTCATCAACACATCCACATTTAGAGATTCTACACAAATAATTGCACGTGGCCAGATTTAAACCTGACGGCACCCTTCCCTTGTTGGGTGCAGATCTTGGGAGCCTCCTGGGCCAGGGATGGGGAGAAGGACTCGTGAGAATGGGAGGAGGACTGGTGAGGATGGGAGGAGGATTCGAGAGGATGGGGAGGAGGACTCGAGAGGATGGGGAGGAGGACTCGAGAGGATGGGGAGGAGGACTCGAGAGGATGGGGAGGAGGACTGGTGAGGATGGGGAGGAGGACTGGTGAGGATGAGGAGGAGCACTCGTGAGGATGGGAGGAGCACTCGTGAGGATGGGGAGCAGGACTCTGAGGATGAGGAGGAGGACTGGTGAGGATGAGGAGGAGCACCTTGGTGGTGTGCACGAGCTCCCGCCAGTGCCGGTCCCTGATTGCGGGGTTCTGCAGCTCGCTCACGGCGCGCAGCGATGTCATCATGTTCTTCATGCTGCTGTCCAGCCCTATGAACGCATCCCAGCTCTTCACCTCCTTGTCCAAACTCCGGATGTCTTTAGCGAATTTCTTGCACTCGATATCCATGTCCTCAACGTTGAGCTCGCTCCACYTGGTTGTGTTCCAAGTGGCGATGCTCAGCTTCACCTAGACTCAGGATACAATTTCATGATGTGAWTAGCAGAAGCATCGAGAAGAAGAGCAGCATACCCAGTGCCTGCATGCCCCGTGTGCTCCCTGGCCCTCCCACACGGGCTCTAAGTGTGACAACCTGCCCAATGTCCCAYGCTCCTGGTGGCAGTCAGCTCTCTGAGAAGCTGCAGCAGCTCTGCACCTTTGGCTGGCAATGCCCAGCTGTGCCAGCCAGGAGCAGCCTGCTGTCCAACCCTTGTCTGGACGCAGCATTAGCCATTGTTGTGCCTCCAGACCACAGCACGTACCAGGTCCACCATGTCCCAGAGCTCCTTGAGCAGGCGCAGCTCCCTGCGACACGCTTTGAGCTGTTTGTACTCGGGCAGSGACACCTCAAACAGCGTGGCTGAGGTGGACAGGGCTTCCATGTCCTTCTCCAAGACTGC
>NW_026623685.1:182031-182845 GCF_030028575.1 Malurus melanocephalus | reverse complement strand
CTGGAGTGACTGTCCCTCCCAGCAGCAGGGTCAGGGGTGGCCTGGAAGTGCCAGTGGGGACAGCAGTGGCCTTGGTGTCCCCCCTTCCTTACCCTGTTGAGTGACTTGTAGGGTGCAGGGTCCTCGTACGAAAACGGAGCCTTTTCCTTGAAAGCCTCGCGGAAGGCRTGCTGCCGGCTCTGTGGGGAGGATGGGGTCATGGGGACAGCCRGGATCCGTGGCTGGGAACAGCAGCAGAGTGTTCCCAAAGCTGCTGTGGAGCTGCCCCTCCCGCAGCCCCCTCACACACCTCGAACTCCTGGCTCTTCTTGCGGAGGATTTCGGCCTCGGCAGCTTGCAGCGGGGCCGCGTTCTCCGCCACGCGCAGGCACAGCCTCTTGTTGTTCTCCCAGCGCTCGGGAAGGTTCTGCAGGGGACACCGTGTGGGGTCACCATCTGTAAACCCCTGCCCATGCCCCACACCCTGAGCAGCCTACCTGGAGCTGCAGGTGCACCTCCTCTGGCATCTTGTCCCCGTAAGTCTTGAGCAGTTCCACGGTTGCCTTCAAGGGCTCAAACATCTTATCAGTCGCCTCCTGCCTCTCCTTGACCTTTGCCAGGTGCCCCATCACCGCCACCAGCCCTTCATAGTCTCCCTCCTCCAGAGGTTTACTCAAGCCAGCATTGGACTCCTGGATGAAATCCTGCAGCTCCTGGAGGCTGGGAGGCAAATGGTGCTCACCTGACAGGGCTTGGGGTCACTGTGCAGGACACGGTCCCCAGGGACTCACCCCAAAGGTCCTGGAGCCTGCACCTGCATCTCCAGGACTCTGCC
>NW_026623685.1:176312-181196 GCF_030028575.1 Malurus melanocephalus | reverse complement strand
GCCTTCTTGAAGGGGCGGCAGTCACTCTGCAGCCACCCCCCGCCAAACACCTTGGTCTCAGCAAACCCCAACACCTCTTCATACAGTGCCTCCAGCCCATCGATCTGGGGACAAGAGCGGGTCACAGTCTGTGGAGAGCACCTCCCAGGGCACCCCGAGCACCCAGCACATCCCAAAGCACCCATCCCACACCTCCTGCTGAAAGAGCTGGAGAGACGGGATCCCAGGTGCCAGGACCATCTCAGGTTGTGGCTCTGCCTCCATCCCCTCAGCGCTGCCCAGGGTSAGGAAGCGCTGCAGGAACTCCTCGGGGCTCTCCTGCCACAGATGGGAGTGCTCCTCAAAGCTGGCGCTGAATTCTTCACCTTCTCCCATGGCGGTGACCACCAGAGACATCAGCTTCTCCTGCATCCTCACCAGATCTGCCTGCTGCTCCAGYGCAGTCTAAAGGGACAGGCAGAGCTTGGGGCTGGGGACACGGGCCACCCTGGGCCACCCTCGGCCACCCTCGGCCACCGATGTGCCACGGACCCACCTTGTAGCTGACGGCCCCCTCGAGCAGCCGTGGCATGGACGCTGCCACCACCTCCATGTCCCCGAGCAGCCCCTCCACCAGCACCAAGAAGCTGTCACCGGCCCCCACCTCCAGCGAGGGACGGTACTGCACCAGACCCTCGTAGAGCTCCATGTGCACCTCGAACAGCGGGGACACCTGGGCCTGAAACAGGACAGTGCTGAGTGTGGGGTGAACCACAGCCCTGCCCAGCCCCACAGCCCCACATCCCACAAGCTGCAGGGACACCAACACCACCAGGGAACATGGGGACAGTCCCTTTTGACCAAATGGACAGTGGGCACTGTGACACCCACGGCCAGAGCACTGGCACCTACGTCAGGGGCCATGTTGGTGAGCAGCATCTGCAGCGATTTGTGGACGAGTTTGCAGAGCCCGTCCAAGACGATTTTGTCGATGTGTGCCACATAGTCCATCCATGTCTGCGAGGACAGGTCAGCCCTAAACAGAGCTGCGTTCTCCTGCCACGGGAAATGAGCCAGCGTYCATCAGTGAGCACCCAGCAAAGGCATCAGCAACCCCTCCCCGTGCCCTGTGAGTGCTCCACACCCCACCTTCATCATGGTCTGGATCTTGGTGCCTGTGTTCTGGATGGCAGTGCGCCGCTGAGCTAAGGCGTTCTCTTTCCCATCCAGGTCCAGGAGTGCAGTTGGTTTGTTGTCCTTTCTTCCAAACAAGGGAGTGACTGAGAGGTCCTGCAGGGAGGAGAGAACTGGGCTGCTCTGCTGAGCCAGGAAAAGGACAATTCCAGCTAGATGTGTCCTGGGAAGATGCTGATAGACATTACCTCCATCAGCTTGGTCATGTTCTCCAGGTTCAGCTTCGCACTCTGGACCCGTTTCTGYAGGTCATGCAGGACCTCCCTCATCTCCTGGATGTATTCCATGACACCTGGGAGAGAAATGGCCACACAAGTACATTGTGGGAGGTCAGTTGGTGCTGGGCACTGTGGACCCCCACAATGCACAAGGAGGATCCAAAGCCTTGGATAGCCCAGGTCGGGGTTTGTACCTTCGTGGTTCCAGAACATGGTCTGCTCGCCCGTGGCCAGACGGATGTCCAGRGCCTCCAGCTCCTCTGCCAGCAACGGCCGCTCCACTGGCATCAGCAGCCGCTTCACCTGCAGCAAACACATCCCAGGTGAGTGCCCAGGTGGAGCAGGGACCCTGTTCCAGCTCAGCACCGAGGAACAGGGTCCCCACCCCACCAACAGAGTGGCAGCAGCCACAGCCTGGCTTGGCACAGGATCTGCTGGGGTCTGAGGTGCCACTGATGTGCCTGAGGGGTCTGAGGTGCCACTGATGTGCCTGTGGGGTCTGAGGTGCCACTGATGTGCCTGAGGTGCCACTGATGTGCCACTGATGTGACCCAAACACCCCCCAGCCTCCCTCAGCCTGGCTGGGGCTCAGGGCATGGAAAAGCACTGGGTGCTCTCCCCTTCAGAACCTGCCTCATTGTACCAGCCCACAATGAGCTCCAAGTTGTCCCCAATCTTTTGGAAAGTCTCATTTTGGGCGAAGAGTTTCTCAGCGTTGCTCGGGATGTCGGGCTGCTGCTGCATTTTCAGGTATTTCACCTCGCGCAGGACGGCAGCGAGCTGTGGGACAGCACCAAGGGCTGGTGAGCAGCACCCTCCACCCCACAGACACCCTGGGGCTCACTCTGGGGCAGGAATTGCTGCCATCCCGTGCCAGCRCTCACCTCTTTGCTGAAGTTGACGCTGAGGAAGCCCGAGTCAGGGTCCCTGAGCAGCAGGGGCTGCTCCAGGCTGAAGTGGCACACCTCGCCGGGGCCGCTGGCCCACTCCTCATAGAGCCTCTTGCTGTAGCTYTGCAGCAGCCCCATCATTTCCTCGTACTTGGCGGACACCAGCTCAGCCTCAGCACCCACCATGGCACTGTCAGGGGCACAGCAGAGCTGTGGGGCTGAGCAGCACACGGGAGGGACCCTCTCCAGGACAGATCCTGCCCAGAGCTGCCCCGTGTCCCTGGATGACAGGGGACCTGCACCTACGGGTGGTCGATGGCCAGCAGGTCCGAGTGTGGCCCCTCCAGGCGCTGCTGCAGCTCCAGAGCCCATTTCAGCTGGCCAGCCACGGGTGGCATGTTCTTGTGGACGGCYGGGGCACCCCCGAGGGGCGGCACGGGCGCCGTCCGGGTGTCGTACAGAGCCTTCACGCTCTCCAGCTCGGCATCAAACATCCCCAGCAGGGCCAGGTAGCAGGGGGAAGCCTCAGCCCTGATCAGGGGTCGCTCCAGCACGTTTGCAAACATGTGCACCAGCTGCAGGAGAGGGAGCAGGCTCTGGTTCCTGCACCCCAGAGCAGCCCAAGGGTGGGTGAGACCCCCGTCCCCTGCGGGCACTGCGTGCCAGGCTGCTGAGTGGGCACTGTACCTTCACAGCAGATGACAGGCGGTTGCAATCATCAAAGCCCTGGCAGAAGATGGCAGCCAGCTGCTTGTTTGCATCCTCAATCTTCTTCTGGAACTCTGCAAAGTCTTTGTCCCATTGCTGCCAGTGAGAGCAAAATGGTTTAGGGCGGTGCAGCCCCTGTGCTTGGGCCTCCTTCCCAAATCCTTCAGGAAGGATTTACTGAACCCAGAGGGTTCAGAGCCCTGTGAGCTGCTCCAGAGCCGGCCTGTGCCACTGCAGGACAGTGCCATGTGTCGCTCTGCAGAGTGCTCTAGCAAAAGATGTTTTTCTTTTYACTTAGTAAATGTTAACACCTCCATCTCAGCATCCATTACATTTCCATTCCATCATCTGCTCACCTCTTCATCAGGATCCAAGGGATCATATCTGCAGTCAGCAAAAGTCTTGGTGACCTCACACATGTCCTCAGAGATCTGCAATACCCARCTCCCAAGGAAATTTCCTCGCACTCCTCCCAGCACCGTCTTCTCCAGTTTCAGGAAGTCGATGGCTGCCTGGAACAGCTCCTGAGAACATAAACCCCATTTTATCTGCTTTTCCCTGTCCCAGACCGCAGGTGCAGGAGCTGCAGCACCAGCACAAGGCTCATCCTGGCAGCTCAGCAGGTGAGCCTGGCTTAGCTCCCAGGGGTGYTCCCAGCCTGTTTGGGGTGTGCCCGTCCTGCCCTGGGGGTTCAGGGCTGGGGGAAGCTGGCAATGCTGCCAAGGCAGTGCCAGCGCTGCCCCACCGTGCCAGGGCTGCCCACCCTGGGCTGCAGCTGAGCTCACCCTGTCCCAGCCCCAGGACCACCCCAGGATCCCCAGGCAGGGGCTGGCACTGTGCCCTGAAACACTGGGGTCACCTTGATGGTCTTGAGCCTGCTGACATAGGCATCCAACCTCCTGAAGATGTGTGTGGGGGGGAACTCCCAGAGCTCCGGCTGTTCCTGGGGGAGAGGGGCTGTCAGTCCCTGGGGCTGCTGTGGAGGGCTCAGGGGCTCCTGCACTGTCCCTGCACCCACCGGGAACATTGTGGGCATTAAGTCAGAGCAGTAGGTGCTGTAGGACTGGAAGAACTTCTCTAAGGTGGAGATGGCCATTTTGACTTGCTCCAGGGTCTCCTGGGGCTCTCCTTGCAGCCCCTTCAGCACGTCCTCCGGGCTCAGGAATTTATTGGTCTGGGACAGACAAACACAGGCAGGGATCATTGTCAGGAGGACACGGAGGCTCCTCTTGCTCCCTCCACCCCCATGGATTTGCTGGTTGTTTTCTGCCTTCCCCAGACTCCCCCCAGCCCTGCGGGGGCTCTGCTGCTCCCTTGTCTGGAGTGTCTGTGTGTCACCACAGCCAGACTGTCCCCATCTGTCCCCAAGAGGCACTGGAGGGGACAGGGGTGGGCTGGTGCTGGCCCTGGGGCTGTACCAGGCTGATGAAGAGGTTGCAGAGCTCCTGCAGGATGCGGGCTATGTTGGCAGGCGAGTGGTAGTACACACAGTGAGCCCGGAGCAGGCAGACAGTGCACAGCACCTTGGGCACGAAGGAYTGCACCTGCAGGAGCAGAGTCAGGGCAAGGCCACAGCAGAGCCCGGGGGATGTGTCCCCCTGAGCCTCTGGGGCTCTGCTGCTGCCCAGATGAGGCCACCAGACTGTGCCTGGTTATTTTGCCATCTCTCACTTACCTGGGAGTATTCCCCTTGCTCTATCTCATCCAGCAGTGCTTGCAGCGGTTGCAGGTGGAGGCTGACATCATTGGCTTCCTCCAGACCTAGGGCAGGGAGAACCCTCTGCTGGGATGGGGACACCATGCTGGAGCATCCCCCTCTGTTGGGATGGGGACACCTCGCTGGAGCAGCCCCCTCTGTTGGGATGGGGACACCTCGCTGGAGCATCCCCCTCTGT
>NW_026623685.1:167528-176189 GCF_030028575.1 Malurus melanocephalus | reverse complement strand
ATCCCCCTCTGTTGGGATGGGGACACCTCGCTGGAGCATCCCCCTCTGTTGGGATGGGGACACCTCGCTGGAGCATCCCCCTCTGTTGGGATGGGGACACCTCGCTGGAAAATCCCCCTCTGTTGGGATGGGGACACCGTGCTGGAGGGAGCCAGCACCCTGTGATGGAGCTCACCAGTACTGACAGTCCTGAACATGTTCTGCAGGGATGGCCAGTAGCAGCTGTCAGCCTTCTCCAGTGCCTTGGCCAGCATGGTCACCTGGGGGGAGAGCAGCTGGAGGGGGACAGGGGGCAGATCAGAATGGGGGGTCAGCATGGGGGGCTGAGCATGGGGGGATCAGAACGGGCACACATCACCACCTCGGGTGAGACAGTACCTGCTCATTGATGCAATCCAGGCTGATCATCCTGGTCTGCCAGAAATCAAACTCGACTTTGGGCAGGGGATTCAGCCCCTCCAGCAGTGGCTGTGCTGAGTCCTGGCTGAAGATCTCTTCAACCTGCTGGAACCACTCGATGATGACAGTCTCGATGGAGTGCAGCACTGAGCCATCCAAGGGCCCCTCCAGGCTGAAAGGCAGATGGGTTTTGTCCCATGGGAGCCTCAAACAGCCCCATTGAAGCCCCTCGTGCCTGCTTTTGGCCATCTCAGCTGTGCCCAGGGCTGTGCAGGAACCGAGCCCGTGTCCAGCTCCTGTCCCTCCCCGAGTGATTTATCCTGCCCCAGACCCCTGCCAGGCTTTTCTGRCACCAAGTGGTGCCAGCAGCACCCACCGGTCCGTGGTGCCCGAGTCATCCCAGCTGACCAGGTGCTCTGGCAGTGGAAGCAGTGGCTTTCCCTGTATCTTCCCACTCATCATGAACATCTTGTTCTGCAGCTGGTGAGTGTGTTGCACAATATCCTCCACCACCGTCCTGGGCCAGCCCAGCCCCTCGTCCTGGTTCAGGAGCAGAGGGGACACAACCTGGGAGACAGGGCTAGGTCAGAAACTTGGTCATGGGGTACACAGGGCAGTGGGCAYCCCAGTGCTCCCTCCTGCTGCCCATCAAAGCACTCTCAGTGCAGTCACAGATGGGTTTTGCTGATATTTATMCCATCAGTGACACCAAGAGGCCCCTTGCTCTGGGTTTCCAGCTCTCATGGGCTGGGAAGTGCTGGAAGGGGCCAGTGAGTGCATCTAGTGGAGTCAGGGGCTGGGCACACGAGCAAAACCCCCAGCACTGAGGAGGAATCCTGGGGGCTCCTGGAACTGATGCAGCTTTMGGGTGTTGTGGGATGGCAGTGGGAATATTTATGGGAAGTTTGAGGGAAATTCACAGAGACATTTCCCAGCTGCAGGGCAGAGGGAAGTGGGCATTACCAGGAGTATCTAAAATTGCAGGGAGGAAGCRATCCAATTGTGGCCAGGAGAAAACCAGGCTGGTGAGCTACACTGCTGGCCCCAAGGCAGTGGCTGTGCGGGCAGACCCACCTCCAGCAGCACGGTGATGAGCTGCTCCACGGGTGAGGGGCTCATGTCCCCCACCAGCAGCCCGCTCCGACAGTTCTCGTTGGTGATGCTCTCCCCCTTCTTCTTCACAAAGTAGATYCCTTTGCCCTTCAGGGTGGGTGGGAAGGAGGTGGTGGGCAGGGGCTGCCCGGCAGCACTCAGCCCCAGCACCAGCTCCACCATATCCTGCTGCTGGAAGAACTTTTCCAGCATGACTGYAATGTCCTCGCTGCTCACAAACTTGGCCCACTTGTCTGACCGGATCCGCAGCAGCGCCGTGGCCATGCTCTCGAGGAGGGCATGTGCCTCGTTCAGTGTGGCCATCGTGCCAGCACCAAGCTYGGRWRCAGCTACTCAGCACCTGGGATAGTCCAGTGGGCAAAACCCTGCTCAGCCAGGSCTGTGTACACCCACCACCCTGACCYCCTGACTGCCCATGCCRCCCMTCCCTGCCCTCAGCCTTCCCTCTGCACATGCAGTCCTAGGGGAAGCTGCCAGTCCCATTCCTGCCTGGCCCCAGCAGCCCCAACCCACCCCATCACTGCCTGGCCGATCAGCAGCCGGCCCTATTGCCCTTGACCTCCATCCCCAACAGACCCTATCACCCCCTGACCTCCATCCCTGACAGGCCCTATTACCTCTGACCCACCCCATCCCCGACAGACCCTATTGCCCCTGACCCACTCCATCCCCGGCAGACCCTATTGCCCCTGACCCACTCCATCCCCGGCAGACCCTATTGCTCCCCTCCCCAGCCAACCTTACCTGKCTCTCCTGCTTTCCTGTCCTGTCACAGCTCTCCAGTACCGCTGGCACCCCAACTGACAGGGTCACAGTTGAACTGACAGTGTGCCCCAACGGACCCTGCACCAGCCCAACGGGCACTGGCACCAGCCCAACYGCAGGGCTGCCCTCCCCCTCCACACCCACAGTGTCCTGTSCCCAGCAAGGGCTGYTTGCCCACCCTGGCCCCACTCAAAKGCTGCCCCATCCAAGGCACAGGAGGGCACAAGTGCAGTCCCAGGCTGGGCAAGGGGCAGGGCTGGCAGTGGCAGGGCACTCCTGCCCGCCCCACGCTGCACACACAGCACAGGAAGCCAAGAGAAGCGCAGTGCAGTGTTTATTTGCTGCTGATCCTCAGCTCTAGTTTACAAGGCCATGGCAAAAAAAAAAAAAAAAAAAAAAAAGGTTAGAATAAAAAAATCCTACCCCCCTGCCCCAGTCCCATGAGGTCTCTGCACTGAACCACCCACATACAAAATAATCTAAAAGGAGAAAACTATACAGGAGTATTTACACCTCTGATAAATAGACTAATACTGATCCAGGTGCCTCCAGACTGTGCGTGGGGATGGGGAGAGGACAAGACACGGGTGAGGCAGAGAGGTGGGGGCCACAGCCAGACCCCCACCAGCCACCATCCTGAGGGCAAGCTCCAGCCCTGGTCATGTCCCACCACCGAACCGTGCCCCCCGGGCCAGGGCTGTGCCAAAGGATGTGCCAGGACAGTGACACCCAGTGCTGCCACACCACCCATGGCTGGGCCAGGGCACCTCTGTGTCCTGTGTGCCAACCCTGCTCACTGTGACACTGCCAGCCGCTGCCCTCCAGTCCTGCTGTGCCCGTGGGGACCATTGCAGAGCAGGGGATGGCCGGGAGGGTCCAAGGCAGCAGCGTGGGGATGCCCAGGACAGACCCAGGCCCGCTACAACGAGGGCCGGGCGCTGTGTCTCGGCAGGGCCTCCCTGGGGCTGACACCCCAAAACCAACACCAGCTGCTCCCCACCAGCTGCTCCCTCCTGAAGGGACACCCCAGGTGCCTGTGMAGGCGGGTGCTGGGGGACCCAGTGCCCTGTGGCCGCAGGATTCCTGGGGGTCAGAGGCAGGGAGGGTGCCCGTGGCGTGAGGCTGCGGCTCCCAGGGGTGTACGGGGGCTGTGTTCCAGCTTGAGCCTGTGAAGATGCTGTCCTGGTGATGAGGCAGTGATGGGGGCAGAGTCACAGAGATCCTGTGCCCCTCTCCTCCCACCACAGTAAAGAAAYGGCAAAGCTGAAGCTCGGCCTTGGGCCTTGAGGGCCAGGCTGCAGCGTGCTCTCTGCCCCGCAGACCCCCGTGCTGGGGGACACTGGGGCTGCCACACGGGCACGCTGGCCTCGCAGGGCCACTCTGGCTGCTAGTGCCTCTTGGTGGAGGAGACCTTCTTCTTCCTGGCAGCCAGCATCTCGTAGAAGGGGTCCCGGCTGATGGCTGCCCTGGCAGGGGAGACAAGRGCTGGGTCAGGCAAACTGCTGCAGGGATGGTGTGACCTGCCTGGCTAGCCTTGGGCAGGTCCCTCATGTCCCTGGGGAAGTTTGCTTCCCCCAGCCCTGCAGGGCAGCAGGCAGGACCCAGTGGTGTGCCCTCACAGACTCCTCCAAGCACTCACTTGATGCACTTGATCCACTCCTCCTTCTCCTCGGGCGTGGGGGCAGAGATGCGATACACGGTGTGGTTTCCCTCCACCACACGTCCATCCGCCTCTGTCTTGCAGGCCTTGATCACCTGGTCCTTGTTGTCAGGGATGTAGAGCTCGAAGCAGTTCTGGGAGGGAGAGACTGCTCAGGGGCAGCCCCCAATTCCAAAGGGGACCCCAGACGGGGAGGGAAAAGGCACTGCCCCAGCAAAGCCACCCTAACATGGCAGAGAGGGACAGACATGCCATGATTGTCACCCCCTGGCCCCTCCTGTGCCCTGGTCACTGTGGTGACCAGCTCCAGGTCTGCACTTGGCCACTACAATGGTGGAGGCAGTGACCACTCTGGGGCCTTCCATTTCTCCTGGGCACATCTAAGGGTGCTGCAACACCTCCCAACTCTCCCTGCCCAAGCCACAGCTGCCCCCGAGCCCCAGAGGACATTGCCACAGCACTCACGGGCTTCTTCGAGTCCTCCACCTCGCGGATGCTCAGGTTCTCCAGCGGAATGATGCCACGGGGCTCTTTATCCTGGTGTGGCCAAGCAGAGGTTTAGTGTGGGGTGAACACCCCCAAATCCGGCCCCTTCCCTGCCCAGCCGGGCTCACCCTGCACGGAGCCCACTCACCGTCGTGTACTCAAAGTAGTAAAGGCAGTTGTCAGTCAGGATGAACCAGCGCCGCTTCCACGTCTTCACCCTGCCTCCTGGGAGCAAAGAGAGCCAGTCGGGCACAGCCCTGCCAGCACGGCCGGGCACACGGCCGGGCACATGGCACGGGCACACGGCACGGGCACACGGCCGGGCACACGGCACGGGCACACGGCAATGGCACACGGCCGGGCACATGGCACACACGGGCACACGGCCGGGCACATGGCACGGGCACACGGCCGGGCACACGGCACGGGCACACGGCACGGGCACACGGCCGGGCACATGGCACACGCGGGCACACGGCCGGGCACATGGCACGGGCACACGGCACGGGCACATGGCACGGGCACACGCGGGCACACGGCACGGGCAGCGTGGAGCCCCGTGGGCACATGGCACACGTGGGCACATGGCCGGGCAGCGTGGAGCCGCGCAGACACACGGGCTCTGGCAGCACACACAGAGCCAAGCAGAGCCAGGCAGCGGCGGCAGCAGCAGCAGGCAGCACACACCGCCCCGAGCCACAGCGGCAAGCGCACGGATGAGGATGGAGGTGAGGGCGTGAGTGCCGGGCTGGCAGCGCTGCCCAATCCCACCCAAACACACGCCCAGCACAGCCAGAAGGTTCTGCAGCCACGCAGGGACTTTCTGTCCACAACCACCATGGGCCTGCTCATCCTGGAGCCGGGCAAGGCGGGACCCAGGGCCAGGGCTGAGCTCCAGAGCTGCCACCACAGTGGGAGAAGCTGCTCCTGGGACAGCCCTGCTCACCCCCGGCCAGCTCCCTGCACAGCAGCCACGGCAGCAGGGCTGGATWTGGGATGAGTGCTCTCCCTTGCTGGATCTGCCCCGGGCACGAGGAGCACGGGGTACACTGGGGGTCCTGTTTATCACCTGCCCCACAAAGGCCCTGGGCCCTGCTCCCCCATGCCAGCTGAGCCCACCCCTGTCCCTGCCCCACAGCAGTTCCGAGGGCCAACACCAACGCTCCCTGACACCTCAAGGTGCAGGCACTGGAGCAGCGCTGGTGCCAGCACGGGGACTGCAGTGAGCCCTCAGCACAGACAGATCCTGCTCCCATCCAGCTCCAGGCACCTGGCACACCCCAAACCACTGTGCACCAGCTGGGCCCTTCCCAAGGAGACCCAAACCTGCCCCATCCCTTGGGGCATCGGAGGCAAAGAGCCAGGGCCAGGCTGAGCTGTGTGTGACACGGTGATGCACAGCTGGGTGGGTGGCACTGTGCCCCATCCTGCCCCAGAGGGGCCACAGGCTTTGGCATGGGCAGGGCCAGCACCCCACATCCCTGCCTGGAGGTGGAGAGGGGCTGTCCTGCAGCAGGCGAGGTCCCTGGGCAGTGTGGGGTTAGCAGCAGCAGCAGCAGCAATGAGACTCATCACCAGCAATTAAAAACGCAAAGGAAACGAAGCCCCAGCGGTGTGAGCAGAGCGGGAAAGAGGGGTACGTACCTCCTGGAGTTGGGGGCAAGGAAAGGAAGAGCCAAAATCATGGAAACATATAAATGAGGGAGAAAAGAAAATTAAAAAAAAAAAGGGAAAAAAAATAAAGAGGCACCCCAAAGCCCCCCCTTGCCCTGCRGGTCAGTGGGGCTGGGCTGCAGCGGGGAAGCTGTGAGGGGTTGGGGGGCCGTGTGGGGCTGAGTGCCCTGGCTCGCTGTGGCTCTGTGGGGTGGGGCTCCTCAGCTGCTGGCACAGGGCTGGCTCCCTCCACCCCATGGCTCCCCAGGACAGATGGGGTCCACAGCCACTCTGCTGCCTTTCTGCCACCCCACCGGTGGTGCCAACCTGAACCTGGGTGCACAGGGCTCCTGCAGTCGGGGACGGGAGAGCCTGGGGCTGTCCCCTGTGTCCCCCTACCCCAGGGCAGGGAGTAGGCAGCTCCTGCTCAGCCCCTGAGGTGGGGTAAGGCCCCTCTCCCCTGCCAAGGGGCTGACCATGTATCTGGAGTCCCGGGGAACTCAGGAACCCCGGGGAAAGGCCCCACCAGACCCTGATCCTAGCAGCACCCAGGCCCTCCTTGCTGAACCCGGGCAGAGGACTCCCCAGAGTGCCGAGAAGAGAAGCCACAGGAGCCAGGGCGCGGAGGGCTCGGTGCAGCAGGGATGCCATGCATGCTGCCTGCATGTGGAGCCRGGATGCAGAGGTGATAATGCCGTGGGAAGGTGAGGCAGGGGCTGCTCTGTGGCATGGAGGGGACGCACGCAGCCTGGGGCAGCTCGCCGCTCGCTCCAGGGCCCTGCTCCACACACCCTGCTGCAGCTCAGTGCCCTGAGGGGCCTCGAGCTCTCTGTGCTCTGACACTGGACTCTGGTAGCACATCTGCACCCCAGGGGTGCCCAGCCTGGGGCACAATCCCCCAAGATGCCCACCCAGCAGCTCCACATGGCCTGGTCAGCTCTGAGTGCTGCCCAGCCCAGGGACGATGGAGGGCTGGATGTACAGACGCCTTTCCTGCAAAGGCTGTGCCTGTCTCTGCAGCCTCCTCACGCTCTCAAGAGCCAGGCCAGCTGCAGAGGTGTGAGAGGGGCACTGCACCCTGAGGACAGCCTGCCCTCCCTTTCTGCTGGCACTCACCAAGCTTCAGCAGCCAGCCCTCCCGATCGGGGTTGAAGAAGGTGTGGGTGAGGTCRTTGCCGTCGTCCTCAGGGATTTTGAAGGGCTCATTCTTGATGCTCTCATACAGATTCTGGCACAAAGACAAGGAATCAGCTCTGCTCTGCCCTGGAAGCCTTGTGATGGGCCCTGCCCTGCCCTGGCCCTTCCATACTCCATCCCTCACCTGCAGCAGCTCCTCGGGCAGGTCCCCCCCRTCRTTGATGCCGCGGTTCATGGCGATGAATCGCTCTGCCGTGGGCTTGTCCTTCACGTTGGGGTTGTGCAGGCTCGTGTTCAGCATGATGATGGCAAAGGACAGCACGTAGCAGGTGTCTGTGGGGGCACAGGGGCCAGTCAGACACGGGCAGGATGCCAGGGAGGCTGTCTGGAGTAGGCACTCACCTGTGGACTGGAAGACGCCGGGGTTGCACTGGCAGTACCGCTGSGCAAACGCCTCCATCATGCGGTCGATCTTCTGTGCCTCCCCAGGCAAACGGAAACTCCACAGGAACTGCCTGCAGAGCGAGATGTGCCACTGATTTGGGGCTCCAGGGCTCCCCAGCCAGGCTGGACTGCCATGGTGATCCCCCTCCCCTCAACGGGCTCAGCTCCCACCCCTTACCCACCGCAGAGCCTGCACCAGGTTGAGGTCGGTGAATTCGTGCAGCTCCACAAAGGCATGCAGGACCTGGATGTTGAACTCATCCCTGTGGGAACAAAGCACAAGGGATGCAATCAATGATCAGCAATCCTGCGGCTACTGAGTGGTTCCATGGTCCCTACACTGCTCCAGACTCCGCTCATCCATGGAGGAAAGCTGCAGCTATGCCCTGCTCAAGCCCTGATCTGCTCTGCACACACCAGCCAGCCATGGAGTGAASAGCACCCTGGGTRCCCTCATTCTGCAGCTCTGTGAGYTCAGGGCTGTGTGCCCCATCTCTCAGGTGGCAGGAGCCCACCACACYCCCAGCAGATCCAAGAGCAGTGCACCTCTCGCCCAGGTAGTCGCCGATGGCTGTCTTGTTGAGGCCCTCTCCCTTGTACAGGAACTGAGCGATGTCCTCGCACGTGTTCTTCAGCAGGTCGTTCTCAATCAGGAACTGGATGCCCTGGAGTGGGGCAAGAGAGGCACTTGGGGTGTGCAGCTGCCTCTGCCAGCCCTGCCCCAGCTGCTGGCTCTGCCCCAGCCTCAGGAACCTGGACTGGGAGGTGGGAGAGCCCTGCACAGCCCCACAGACTGCTAACCATCCCTGCTCCCCATCCCACAGTACCTTCTTAGGATCCATGTTGAACTTCTTCCTGCCCATGGCCACCTGCTTGTTCCTCTGCATGTTTTTCCTGCAAGGCATGAAGCAGCTCTGAGCACCCGGCAGGGCCCTGCTGGCCCTGTACAGCCCTGGGGGATGCACTGTGGGGTTTATCTGCCCCTGGGGGATGCACTGTGGGGT
>NW_026623685.1:157509-167372 GCF_030028575.1 Malurus melanocephalus | reverse complement strand
GGGCAGCCAAGCCCCCTTGCTGGACTCACACAGGGCAAAGGGAACACACTGCTGTGTCTCTGCCTGTGGCTGCTCCCAGCCTGCCAGGCCCCAGAACAGAGTGGAGCTGTCACAGCCTGTCCCAGGGGTCCCCCTGAGCAGAGGGGGTGCAGGCACAGCACCCGTTCAGTCACCCAGGCATGGGGAGGCTGGGTAAGCTGGCTGTGGCGGGGCTCTGGGGACAGCAGTGGGGCTGTGGGAGGGGACACTCTTCATGCCCCAGTGGGTCACTGGGAAGGGYGCTGGGAGTCGGCTCCCAGGCTGCCAGGACCCCCTTAATCCCGGCTGGCACCGACTGCACCAGCTCAGAATAACAAAGCCTGGGAGTGGCTGTGGCCAGACACAGGGGCTGGGGCTTGGAAAAATAAACCYGGGAGCAGCACATCAGCCTGGGATCCTGCTCAGAGCGTCTGGGAAAGCTGCTCACCCGTGGCCCCAGGGCTCAGGCCCCCTTAGCTCCTGCACAGCACAGGGACTCTGTGGCACTGGGACTCACCTCTCCTCCGTGGAGCCCAGGTTCTCAATCTCATTCGTCACCTCTGCTATCTCATCCTTCAGGCGCTGTGGGGAGAGGGGGCACTGAGACAGGAGGTGACCCCCACAAACCCTCTAGCCTCCAGCCCCATTCATTCCCCCAAGAGGCCCCACAGCCCCTCCTTCCTTCCTTCCCTCCCTCCTTTCCCCCAGCCCAAGTGCTGCCCTGGGGCTGAACCAGCTCAGGGGGGGCACTGGCCATGGGTTTGCTAATCCCTGCAGCATTGCCATGCTCCCAGCATGCAGGAAGGAAGAGATTCAGAGGTTAACAAAATTACCCCTAATCCCTTCAGATCATGCCCAGCATATGGAAGTAATTAGCCTCTGCTGCCTTAATCAGGGACGTGACTGACAGTGCCTCAGATGAGCCCCGACCTCACAGGCACATGCCAGGCCAGTGGCCTGACCCAGAAACATGTCCCTGTCCGTGCCAGGTAGGGGCTGGCACAGCCATCAGTGTCCCAGGGAATGGCACAAGTGCAGGGCCTGGAGCTCGGCGGGGACAGGGAAAGACGTGGCTGCTTTGGCAGGGCAGGATGACTGGCTGCCACCCGGGATCACATCCCAGTCAGTTCCCTGTCCCCAGAGCCCCTTGGRGGCTGCAGCATGAGGGGTCTGGATGGGGTGCAGGGACTGTGCCAGGGACACRGGTAGGGACACTGTCCCTGCCTCCCATTCTGCTGTCTCTGGGACAAGGGCACTGTGTGGGTCCCCTGGCATCACACCTGAATGTCAGCCAGCAGCTCCTGCTTTCGGCGGCGGATGTTCTCCAGCTCCTGGCACTCCTCTGGGGTCAGGTCACTGGGCACTGAGCRGAGACAAGATCAGGTCAGCATGTGTGCTCCTGGGGAATCAGCCCTGCCAGGCTTGGGGCACAGCCTCTGGGCCTGGATGGAGGTGCTGGGTGCCAGGAGGAGCTGGGCTGGCGAGCAGCACCCCTGGCCCCAGGCAGAGACCCAGTGACACCAGTGACATGAGGGGAATTCGAGTGACAGGGCATCTGCTCATTCAGATTGTGGTAGCTGCAGAGTGAGAACCAACACAGCCACCAGATCCCCTCCAGGGCTTCTTCTGCCAGCCCCGGTCCCATTTCACTGTGCTCTGGCCCAGCTGGGCTGGTGTAGTGCCTGTTCTGGGCTGGGCAGCTCTGCTGTGCCCTGCAGCACAGGATTCACACCGACCTGCAGCCCCGCAGGCTGTTCTGCTGCACCAGGTCAGCCCCAAACACAAACCAGCTCCTGGCCACCCTTGCAATCCCTCCACAGTGGATTCATCACTCTGAGGCAGAGCCTGGAGCTGGTGCACCCTGCAGACAGACCTCACCTCACCGTGACGTGCACCTCCCGTCACCCTGGGGAGCCACACACCCCTCTGAGGCTCAAGCCCAGAGCCCTCACATGGGCCCCTTACTCCAGGAACATTCCTTGTGCTCCTCGGCATGTGACCTCCTTGCTTCCCGGTGCCAAGGTGTTCCATTCCTGTTCCCTCCAGTCCCCAAGGTCACCTCTCCTCCAGGAGAGCTCCCAGCCCTCCTCCTATGCCCATGACTCCATTCTCTGCCAGCAGGTTCTGTGTGGTGCACCAAGGGCACCCACAAGGACACCAAGGCACCATCCCTCAAGGAGTGCCATCCCCATGGGAGATTGCAGCAGATCTGCTGGCTCTTGTGCCACCCTGGGGTGCTGGGAACAGACACCTTCATGGCTGTCACCATCGTCCCCTGCCCCAAGTGTTATCCTGTGACTCGCTCCACTCCCACCATGTCCCCAGGCACCASTGCCACCAGCCCAGWGCCACCAGAGAATCTCAGCACTGTCACTGCCCCGTGCCAGTGCCCACAGACACCATGTCCCTTTGGACCAGCACTGTCCTCACTGTGCCTCGATGCTCCCCACAGTGCCACTGCCTTGGTGGGAGCTCCGTGGGTCACAGCCCCCCTGCACCCTGAATTTCCAAACCCAGCACTTCCCCAGCTCTGCACGGGCTCTGATGAGCTTCCTCAAYCTGATGAGCTTCCTCCTTCACAGCCCCTCCGCTTGCGACACTGTCCTCCGACACCATGCAAACACTTCCTCATATTTTCAAATCTCTCATGACAGGAATCCTGAACCAGACAATTTGGCTCAGGGCACCAGGTTAAAAGTCACTTAAACTTACAGTACCAGAGCCGTGTCAATGCATCCCAGTGCCCTCCCCGTGCCCCAGTGCCACTCCTGCTAGTGCCAGCCCCCCAGTACCAGGCCCTCAAGGCACCTGGAACCCCAGGCTTGCTGAGGGAGGGATGAGCTGTGACACAGCCCATCATCAGACACAGAAACCCCCAAATCCCTGGGCTATATGTGCCGCTGGACCCTCCTGCCCAGCTGCTGGACCCTCCAGCCCGGSCGYRGGGAAAGYCAGGGGCCCTGAGCGCTGCCCCTTKSTGCCCACCTGGCAGTGGACAGGGGTTCCAGCGCGGGTCCTGGTGGCCCGGGATGGGCACGGAGCAGGATGAGAGGCTGCAGGGCAGCAGGGATAGCGGGGCTGCTCCAGAGCCCTGGAAGGTCCCTCCCCGGTGCAGGCTGAGCACTCGTGACACAGCCCAGCCATGTCAGCAGCAGCCAGAGGAAGAGAAACCCCAGACGCAGGAGATTTCTGGGGAAAGAGGGCGGCATTAACCCTTCCTTGGCTCTGCACAGCAGCTGTCCTGGACAGCCCCAGTGAGCCTGGCCGAGGCAGGGCAGTGCCAGCAGACAGGAGGCTCGGATAGATGCTTTCCCTGCCTTCAGCCGGGCACAGGGGCTGCACAGCAGCYACCCCACTGCAGGATCCCAGAGTGCTKASMSYYCCCMRCMRSMMMRGGGSCKSMMMRSAGCCACCCCACTGCAGGATCTCAGAGTGCTTACAGCTCCCCACCAGCACAGGGGCTGCACAGAGCCACCCCACTGCAGGATCCCAGAGTGCTTACAGCTCCCCACCAGCACAGGGGCTGCACAGAGCCACCCCACTGCAGGATCCCAGCACCATTCCCGCTCCAGCAGCACAGGGGCCACACAGCAGCCACCCCACTGCAGGATCTCAGAGTGCTTACACCCCCCAGCAGCACAGGGGCTGCACAGAGCCACCCCACTGCAGGATCCCAGAGTGCTTACAGCTCCCCAGCAGCACAGGGGCTGCACAGAGCCACCCCACTGCAGGATCTCAGAGTGCTTACAGCTCCCCACCAGCACAGGGGCTGCACAGAGCCACCCCACTGCAGGATCCCAGAGTGCTTACAGCTCCCCACCAGCACAGGGGCTGCACAGAGCCACCCCACTGCAGGATCCCAGAGTGCTCACAGCTCCCCAGCAGCACAGGTCCCTTCCCCGTGGCATGGCCCATGGCACAGTGCCCTGCTCACCTCGTCCCCTGTCCTAGCACTGCCACAGCTGTGGGCTGGCAGCAGGAGAGTGGGACAGAGACAGAGACTCTGGCCACCCTCACCAGGCCCCTCACAGCCCAGCTCCTGGCTGGGTGGGGAATGGGCCCTGCTGCCCCTCCTTGGCTCGGGTCTGGTGGTGGACACCATGTGCTGTGGTCCCAGCCAGGCAGGCCAGGGGCTGGCCCAGCCCTWCCCTTCCTTCCTCGGGGGCTGCCAGGACACTCAACTCGGCACATCTCGAGCTCACTGCGCAATGCCGGGGTCCCTCCCTTCCCCTCCAGGCCCTGCTGGCTGTRGGACCACTGCTCCCTGCTGCAGGCTCCATGGCAGCTCCCACACCGGGCTGGGACAAGAACTGACACCAACACAAGGGCCAGGAGCCATCCCCATGGGATGCTGTTCCCCTTTGTCTCATCCCCATCCTACAGGGTGTCTGTAGGGACCCCACTGCTCTGTGCAGGACCCCAGTGCAGCGAGTCTGGGCCCTGTATGGGGCTGTGCCTACAGTGGGAGCAACCCCAACATGTCCCTGCCCCCATCAACCGCCTGGAGAGGCTGCATCAGCCTCGGCTGCCTTGACTCAGCTAAATCCTCCTCAGCAGCACGAGATGGAGACACGGCACCCAGAATGCCGGCTGTGGAGCGAGGGGAGGGTGGGCATTGCAAACCTCGGGGTGTCCTTTGGCTCCYGAGCTGCAGCAGCAGCCAGCCCTGCTGCCGGCCCACGCTGTACCACAGCAGAGGGGTGACAGCCCTGGGATCAGGCACACCCTGAGGATGAGGGTGGCACTGCTGCAGGTGCCACTCTCACTGTGTCCCCTGGTGAGGTCCCGTGGGGCCCCCAGAAACATCCTGCCTGTCTTCTCACACCACATCCTGTTTTCACCGAGCTGCGTGCGCACCCGGGGTTGCGTCAGCCCCATCCTTCCCCCAGACAGCTGAGGTGCATCAGGAGGAGGGTTTGGGGACAGGCCCTCCCAGGCTGCTGGACCCTGTATCCAGGACATTGTCCTGCTTTTGTGCAGCCCTGCCCATCACCCCATGAACCCCGTTTCCCTGACTCAGAGCCCTCCAGGGATCCCCTCCACAGCCCCTGCTTTGCTCCCAGCRGCTCSAGGCCCCACCACTCACACMCACCCACCCCCAGCCTCCAGCACGGGGCGAGCACTGGCCCAGCCATGTCYACAGGCACTGTGCAGGTGCCAGGGATGCAGCCAGGCAGGCACCTCACCTGCTCSTGGCACTGCTTATGGTGCCAGGCCTTGAGAAGAGCAGAGTCCACTGCTGCTCAGCCACAGGGCCAGAGAGGTCTCGCAGCCCCCTGCCCCACAACACAGCCCTCCAGTCCAGCAGCTGGACAGGAACCAGCAGACAGCAGCAGCTCATGCAGGTGGCTGACCTTCAGCACACCCACAGCTTGGCAGCTGCTGGGCTTTTCCACACACATTTCCCTTTGGAGAGTGCCACCCTCCCCTCCAGCCACCGGCATTTGTGATGAGGGCGACCGAGCGCTCACACATCCTCCAAGGCAGGGCAGGGGGCAGGGGGCAAGGGGCTGGGGCAGGACATGCCATGGCACTGCCTGTGACCTCCCAGCTGCCACCACTGACTTCTGAGCCACCCCGTCCCAGGGTGGCACCAGCCCTGATGCAGGGCAATGCCAGGCACAGGGCCCGTGCCCGTCCATCCTGCAGGGGCTCAGTGCCTGCACAGGCCCGAGCCTGGAGGGCCCAGGAAGCAGAGGAAGGAGGCAGTGAGACGGCGAGGACACTCTGTGCCGCCGTCAGCAGGAGAGGAGCCATATGGAGCCAGAGCCATATGGAGCCGGAGCCACGGGCACCGCCGTGTCTGCGGGGGGATGGGACCCCGCGGCACAGAGGGGAGGGGGCACGCAGTGCCTACCTGCCTTGGCAGCCACTGAGGGGCACAGGAATGCCTGGAAACTGGAGGCGCAGAGCTCGCTGACTGTCCCCATGCCGCGGGGGTCCCACGCAGGATGCACCCAGCTCCGGGACGGCACGGCAGGCCCAGGCAGAGGTCAGACAGGAGCAGGCAGAGGCCAGGCAGGTGCACGCAGTGGGCAGTGGCTCCCCAGCGCTGTGCAGSTACCCGGGGCAGCTCTCCAGTCCCGTGGGGCACGGTGCAGGCAGGGCAGCCGGAGCGCTGCCGGCTCTGGCTGGAGCTGCTCTGCCAGGGGAGCTGAGCCGCAGGAGCCCACGCGCCAGCCCCAGCCAATCCCCGCTGCACCGGCACACAGCCCGTGCCACCCAGAGCCCCAGCCCGCGCCTCAAAGCCACTTAGAGGACGGCGAGTTTGGGAAGTGCCCGGCAGCCCCCCTGCCTCGGCCGCCTGCCCCCCGGCAGCCCCCTTGCCCCCGTGGGGGGCCGGCAGCGGGGTATTTTTAGAGTGGTTTTATCCCTCCGTATTAGAGCATTAAGCATCAGGAGCCGGCGGTCGCATAGCAACGAGCGCTGCAAGGAGGAAGGTGCACCCAGAGAAGCACGGCGGCGCGATGTGGGGGTGCCACCACGGCCTCCGCTCCGGGGACACCGAGCTGAGCCCTGACCCCGACACAGCCGGGCAGGCTCAGCGTGCCCTGTGCGCTGGAACGAGCACACACCAGCCCTGCTTGTGCCCTGCTGCGCTCCGTGGGTGTGGGGGGCTCCAGCAGCAGCAAACAGGGGGTCTTGCCCTGGGTCACAGCTGTGGAGCTGGGAAAATGCACAACCCTCCCACACTCCAACCCCACAAGCGCTGAGCAAACCCAAACCGGACCAACAGCTCCTTTCCGCAAAGCAGGAGCAATCTTGAGCGCAGGGCATGGCYGTGAGTAACAAACCCAGGCCTGTCAGGGCAGGAGCAGCTTGGCAGCTCCTTTCACCTGCCCCTGCAACCACGGGGATCGCTGAGCCAGGAGTAACTCGAGCGAGGCAGGCAGAAGTCCAGACGGGGCGGGTGGTAGGAAGGGCACCCAGCCTGGCAGGAGCAGTCCCTGATCCCTGGCCAGTGTGACTGCAGAGGCGAGGAGAGATGGTGGAGAAGGGTGGCTGCCAGGGCAGCCAGGCATTTGCTGCTGATGTGACAAACCTTCTGCTTTCAGCACCACTTCCCCTTTCCCAGAGCAGTGGTTSCCTCATCACCAGGAGGCAAAAGGACAGGCTAAGGGAGCCAGGGGCACAGGGAAGGCTGAGCTGGGCACATGCTGTACAAGCTCTGCCTGGGGCCTGGACTGGCATCTGGAGAAAGCTCTCTGTGACACAGGCAGGGGGGTGAGGGCAGGGCCAGGCAGAATCTCCCACCCTGGATGTCTGGCTCAGACCTTGCACCCTGTCTRGGTAAGGTGGGGTGTTTGTAAACCACAGCTACAGCCCTGACATGACTGCAAGTATCAACAGCAAGGCACATCATTCTCTGCTCCAAACACCTCAGGAGGGGAACTGGAAAACTGCCTGTGCCCGAGTGCCCGGCTCTGCTCTCCAAGCCTGTGCTACCCCTGGTACCCCCTGYACCTCGGTGTCTGTGCCTGTGACCTGGCCTGAGTCCACCCCTGAGCCCTGTGGAAGAGCTGGCTCCCAAGCTGGGCCCAACAACTTGCCCAGGCTCACTCAAACTGTGCAAGGGAATGTGCTGGGGCACAGTAACAGCTTCCCCAGCAGGGTTCCCTGGTGCAGGGGGCATGCCATGCTCTCAGAATGCCTCTCAAACAGCCAGGCCTTGCCAAGGGCTGCCAGCACCCTCTGGCAAAACAAGACTTTGCAGGTTGGCAGTGAGGAGGGCAGAGACCACATGAGTGAGGAATCCCCCAGGCAGCCTGCTGGCGACCTGGCAGCCCACCTTCCTCTGGGGATCCCTCCCATCCTGCACAGCCCACCCTGCCTTCACACACCCATCCTGCCCCAGACAGCAAGGCCCCTCAGGCACAAGCTGCTTTACCAGAGGCTGCATCAACCCCGCTTAGAGAAATCCCTTAATCCCCAGGCCAGAGCGAGCCATAATCCCTCGGGAGCAGTGGGATTACCAGCACTGCCCAATCCCCCTCTCCCTGGGGCCAGGACAGGACTATTCTCCCCACAGCCTCTCACCGGTGCTGCAGCTCCGCAAGGCAGGAGCAGCCGGGAAGATTCCCTGCCAGGACAGCTCCTTCCCACCGTCCAGAGGCGTTGGATCCACACCACYACTCCCGGTCAGTTCTGCTTGGGATGGGCTCGGTCCTGCCGCTGTCCCCAGGGGAAGAACTGGGGAGGGAGTGGGAGTGCAGCCCCATGCCCTGGCACGAGTGGGGGGAGCCCACATCTGTGCCGCCAGCTGCTCACCCKGGGATTTGCTCTCTGCTGAGGCCAATGGCTGAAGAGACACCGTGAGCCRTGGGGCAGACACTGGGGTCAGCACTATCCCACCAGAAAGAGAATCCCTGTTGGCTGCAGAATGTCCTTTGGTAAAGCAACTCAGTTTAACAGCAGCTGTGGCACAGGGACAGTGGCAGGAGGCAGCTGTGCCGCTCCCTGTAGCCCCTGCAGCAGGAGGAGAACATTTCTGATGCTGAGCCGGGACGTTTTCCAGGTGATTCCGGGAAGCAAGGAGAGGCTGCTCCCAGAACTGCCCTGCACAGCGCTCTGCCACTAACGCRTTGTGCCTGACAACACCCGAGCCAGGCCGCGGCGGGGCTGGGTGCTGGCACCTTATCTTACAGCCAACTCCTCGCAGCCAAGCACAGTCACGTCTGGGTGGAACAGCAGCTCCTAATCGGCTGCATCACCCCGGACAGGAAACCGGCCCGGGCACCAGCACTGCTGGCGGTGGCACTTGGCTGGCACCGGGAAGAACGGGCACCAGCACGGCTCCAGCACTGGGGAGCCGTCCCATCTTACCCAGAGTCCAGCCTCCCTTCAACAAAGTCCCTGCTGACGGCACAGCCACCTGCCAACACACGGGAACCTGCCTGGGAGAGCCCGGGCACAGCCAGGGTCCCCCTGCCCGCTCCAGCACCAGGAGGGAACGCGAACGCTCTGCGGGCACGGAGCACGGAGGGAAGCGGGAGGAAAACGCACGGGCACGAAAGGGGAGACCTTGCAACCCCCGAGTCACCATGGCCCGCCCTGGGAGGGGACCAGGGCACACGTCGGGAGCTCCGAACCGGAGGAGCTGTGACTTTCAGCAGGAGCCATCGAGGCGAACCAGCCCCGGGATGTGAGGGGCCCGGACTGGGCAGTGCCGTGGGGACACCCGAGCCAAGTGCGAGCAGCAGACGGACGGCGTGCGGGCAGCGGGTCAGGAACAGTGCGGGCAGCGGGTCAGGAACAGTGCGGGCAGCGGGTCAGGAGCAGTGCGGGCAGCGGGTCAGGAACAGTGCGGGCAGCGGGTCAGGAACAGTGCGGGCAGCGGGTCAGGAACAGTGCCGGCTCCGGGGGCTCAGGAGAGCGGCCCCGCAGCTCGGCCGCCACCCCGCGCCGCCGCCGGGCACCCGGTGCCGGTTCCTGCCGCCGCTTCCTCCCCGCCACGGGCACCGCCCGCATCACATTGCCAAGGCCGCGCCTGCTCTGTCATTTGCGGGTGCCGGTCCCGCCGCTGCCGAGTCCCCTCCCGTCCCGGAGCCACCGCCCCCGGTCCCGCACCTGGGAGCGGCCCGGCCCAAACGCGCCCGTCCGCCCGCCCGGGAGGGTCGCCCCCGCCCCCCGGTGACCACGGACGACCCCGGCGCCTCGGCCCGGGCCAGGCGGGTGTCACAGAACCCTCCGCGCTGTCCCCCCCGGTGCCGGGATCCCCCGGCCCGCACTGACCGCAGCCGCCGCCCTCCTCCTCCTCCATCCCGCCGCCGCCGCCGCTCCGGCCCCGCCCAAGTGACGAACGCGCCGCAGCCGCCACGGCCGGCGTCACGTGACACAGGGGCGGG